>NC_084741.1:69152353-69287353 GCF_033978785.1 Entelurus aequoreus | reverse complement strand
GACTGCTAAAACAAAGTAGCTGCGGGAAATATCACTCAAAGGAAGACGTGAAACTGCTACAGGAAAATACCAAAAAAAGAGAAAAAGCCACCAAAATAGGAGCGCGAGACAAGAACTAAAACACTACGCACAGGAAAACAGCAATAAACTCCAAATAAGTCAGGGTTTGATGTGACAGGTGGTGACAGTACACCTACTTTGAGACAAGAGCTATAGTGATGCATGCTTGGTTATGGTTTGAATTCATATCCAACACTTGCGACGACGACTTTTTACAGTCAACTGAGTTTCGTTTTGTAATGATTTCTGCTGGTGGTGTGCCTCCGCATTTTTTCAACGCAAAAAATGTGCCTTGGCTCAAAAAAGGTTGAAAAACACTGCGCTAGAGAATGAAGAGTGCTTGAAACTCCACATGTCAACATCTCCGTTAGGTGCCACACCAACAAAATGCCGGAGCAACCAGCACTGACCCAATTGAGCCTGACGTCTTCCATTTCCACATCAACACCGTACGAAACAAATAGTCGACAACAGAAGGAGATAACGTCCGCAGGAACCTACCATATAGCGAAGGACATACACTATTTGATGTCCTATCATGCAGCTCATTTTTATTTGACCGTTGTTGAAATATCTTGCACAAAAGTGCACTTTATTAGTTTTACACTATTGTAGTGGCATTCTGTACAAAAAGTGCACTTTAATTCAGTGTTGTTTTGATATGTCATCTTAGTGACATCGTGCACTAATAGCTTGTTTTAAAATGTCTCTGACAATCTTGCCCTTTCTGTTTTGGAAATGACACTGCACTGCATTCTAGTCCGTCACTCTAACGTTCCTCATCCACGAATCTTTCATCCTCGCTCAAATTAATGGGGTAATCGTCGCTTTCATGACATGAATGTTTGTGCCACTGCTTAATAACTGTTTAATAAATACACTTTTGCTAAATTGACTTAGTTGTGGTTTCCCTCTCTGCATGGAAGTTTAAAATGAGCATATATTAATGCAGTATGAAGAAGAATGTTTTAATGTAGACACATAGAATCATCATACTGCTGTGATTATATGCATCAAGTGTTCATTCAAGGCTAAGGCAAAATATTGAGATATACATCGTGTATCGTGACATGGCTAAAAAATATCGAGATATTAATAAAAGGCCATATCGCCCAGCCCTACATATATGTTGGTGCTACATGTCAACAACATGACAGAAGGTCACAGGCTGGACCAGTGAGTAGTTCAATATATGCTGTTTTATGTCAATTTTTTTCTCTCAAATTGTCATTATATGGATGTTTGCAACCGTTTGAAAAGATCGCGATTGAGATGCTATTTTTTTGTTAGCCGGTCAATAGCAAAACACATTGATGGTTAGCATCAAGCTAGCGTGATAATTACTAACTTTTTTACTGCTTCTTTTTAAGTAAAAGTACTAGGGATGTCCGATAATATCGGCCTGCCGATATTATCGGCCGATATATGCGTTAAAATGTAATATTGGAAATTATCGGTATCGTTTTTTTTATTATCGGTATCGGTTTTTATTTATTTATTTTTTTTTTTATTAAATCAACATAAAAAACACAAGAAACACTTACAATTAGTGCACCAACCCAAAAAACCTCCTTCCTCATTCACACAAAAGGGTTGTTTCTTTCTGTTATTAATATTCTGGTTCCTACATTATATATCAATATATATCAATACAGTCTGCAAGGGATACAGTCCGTAAGCACACATGATTGTGCGTGCTGCTGCTCCACTAATAATACTAACCTTTAACAGTTAATTTTACAAATTTTCATTCATTACTAGTTTCTATGTAACTGTTTTTATATTGTTGTACTTTCTTTTTTATTCAAGAAAATGTTTTTAATTTATTTATCTTATTTTATTTGATTCATTTTTTTAAAAAGTACCTTATCTTCACCATACCTGGTTGTCCAAATTAGGCATAATAACGTGTTAATTCCACGACTGCATATATCTGTATCGGTAATTAAAGAGTTGGACAATATCGGAATATCGGCAAAAAGCCATTATCGGACATCCCTAAAAAGTACCAATGATTGTCACACACACACTAGGTGTAACGAAATTATTCTCTGCATTTGACCCATCACCCTTGATCAACCCCTGGGAGGTGAGGGGAGCAGTGAGCAGCAGCGGTGGCCGCGCCCGGGAATAATTTTTGGGGATTTAACCCCCAATTTGCTCATGAGACACATTTTTGACATGTTTTTGGTATTTTTACATGTTTTCATGTACAATCTTTAATGTGCTGGTGTGGTATCGTAGCTAATCTTTTATTAACCTACTTATGCATGTGTTGGCTCCCTTGAGAGCTAATTACACTTGCATCAGATAGGCCAATAGAGGGCGCACTCGTCGTAAAGTTGGCTCCTGTCTACGTCACTTGGCATTAGAAGAAGAGTGTATCCAAGCTTTGCAGGTGTGTGCTGCAACACGTTGAGTAAACAACAACGGGGCGGCATAGCTCGGTTGGTAAATTGGCCGTGTCAGCAACTTGAGGGTTCCAGGTTCGATTCCCGCTTCCGTACCAAATCGTTGAATTTCAATATTTTTGATTCAATAAATAAAGGATTTGTATGTTCTCTATATCCAACACTATGTGTTATTCTAATTGATCTTTTTTGTAACACAGTTAGTGAATGAAGCGCACATTTGTAGTTGTTTCACCATATTTCTACACAATAACTCAGATGTGGTAACACTAGCGAGCAGTAGAGAATATGAAGTGATTTTTGGTCAAGAACATGTTTTGCTTTATTTATTGACATGTTTCTTGCTACTTTATATTATTTTATTTTTTACATGAGATTTCCAATTCATTTTATCATCTATTATTACACCCAAAAATGTGATTTATTTTACCCTTTCAATATTTACTCCGTCTATCTGTATTTGTGTTTGGCTTTCTCTTCTATTGTTACCAAATAACTTTATTTTAGTTGTGCTGAGATTTTTTGTCAAACCATCTTTTTAATTTGTTCATTTCTTCTGTTATTATTTGTAATAGCTTTTGTGTGTTCTCTCCTGAACAAAACACAGTTGTATCATCTGCAAATAATAATAACTTTAAGGCTTGATGGCCAATGCATTCACATCTCATTTGAATAAAGTGCAGCCAACACTGAGTTGAATTAACAAGAGTAAACACTTTCTGCTCACATTTTCATTGTTTAAGCCAGTGGCGTGCGGTGAGGTTCATGGCTGGTGAGGCACTGACTTCATCACAGTCAGATTTACAAACATATGAACCCTAAAGAGTATCTTATTCACCATTTGATTGGCAGCAGTTAACGGGTTATGTTTAAAAGCTCATACCAGCATTCTTCCCTGCTTGGCACTCAGCATCAAGGGTTGGAATTGGGGGTTAAATCACCAAAATTATTCCCGGGCGCGGCGCCGCTGCTGCTGCCCACTGCTCCCCTCACCTCCCAGGGGGTGATCAAGGGGATGGGTCAAATGCAGAGAACAAATTTCACCACAGCTAGTGTGTGTGTGACAATCATTGGTACTTTAACTTAACTTTAACTTTACACATACAAACTGTAGCACACAAAAAAGCACATTTAATTAAAAAAAAACGTTATTATGGTCTTACCTTTACTTATAAGTGCGGGAACAGTGGTGTTCGTGTTGGAGGAGTTGTGAATTAATGAAATATGAAATCTGTGCTGCAGTCTGCAGGTGTAAGGCTGAAACGACGCGTCGACGTCATCGGTTATGTAAATACGTCGATGCCGTTTTTGTGCGTCGACGCGTCGCATAATTACGTCACACTACCGTCATGGCGGAGCGCAAAGCAGACTGTGCGAGCGAGGGGAAAAACGCACGCCAAAAGTCGTCAAAAGTGGGAGTATTTCAATACACAGCCTAATAATGTTGTTGTATGCACACTGTGTCGAGCAGAAATGGCCTATCATAGCAGCACAACGGCTATGAACGAACATTTGAAAAGAAAACCATCAACCATCAACTAGTCAATCGTTAGCATACGTTGTCATCATTACACAAAAACATGAATATGTCATTTGTATCTGCTAGGGGTGTAACGGTATGTGTTTTGTATTGAACCGTTTCGGTACGGGGATTTCGGTTCGGTACGGGGGTGTACCGAACGAGTTTCTAAGATAAAGCTAACTTTAGCTGCTAAAGTCTTAACAAGCTGCTTTGCTTCTCTGCCTCTGTCTCAGCACGCAGCATTGTCCCACCCACACAACCATCTGATTGGTACACACGCAGCATTGTCCCACCCACACAACCATCTGATTGGTACACACGCAGCATTGTCCCACCCACACAACCATCTGATTGGTACACACGAAGCATTGTCCCACCCACACAACCATCTGATTGGTACACACGAAGCATTGTCCCACCCACACAACCATCTGATTGGTACACACGCAGCATTGTCCCACCCACACAACCATCTGATTGGTACACACGCAGCATTGTCCCACCCACACAACCATCTGATTGGTACACACGCAGCATTGTCCCACCCACACAACCATCTGATTGGTACACACGCAGCATTGTCCCACCCACACAACCATCTGATTGGTACACACGCAGCATTGTCCCACCCACACAACCATCTGATTGGTACACACGCAGCATTGTCCCACCCACACAACCATCTGATTGGTACACACACAGCATTGTCCCACCCACACAACCATCTGATTGGTACACACGCAGCATTGTCCCACCCACACAACCATCTGATTGGTACACACGCAGCATTGTCCCACCCATACAACCATCTGATTGGTACACACGCAGCATTGTCCCACCCATACAACCATCTGATTGGTACACACGCAGCATTGTCCCACCCACACAACCATCTGATTGGTACACACGCAGCATTATCAGCCAATCAGCAGTGCGTATTCATAGCGCATGTAGTCAGCGCTTCAGCATGGAGCAGATAGGTGTTTAGCAGGTGAGCATCAGGCAGCGGACTCTCCCCAAATGATAATAAACACCTCCCAGTCAACTACTAGTAACATCACTATGAGCCCGTTGACCTACTAGAAACTTAAACTGCAGCTCAGCTCGCTCGCAGTCCTGGTTTGAGGTGAAGGCTAATTACCTCTCAGTTCCAGCCACATCGACCCCTTCTGAGCGCCTATTTTCAGCTGCTGGGAATATTGTAAACAAGAAAAGAAGCAAAGCAAGTAGACATGCTAACCTTTCTTCATTACAACTGTTACTCACTCACTGGAATGAGTAGAATTGGTTATTGTGTACTGTGTTGGACTGGATGTTTATTTTGCACATTTTAAAAGCAATACTTAATGTTTACAGTGCTCCAGAATATTTAGATTGGCACTTTTTTGTATTGGATGTTTATCTTTATTTTTGCACATTTTAGCAAATAAGCACTACTTTCACTTTTGTTGAAATGTTTACACTGTTGTTACAGAATATTTCGTTTTGCACTTTTTTGTATTGGATGTTTATCTTTATTTTTGCACATTTTAAAGCAAAATAAGCAATACTTTTACTTTTGAAATGCTTATACTATTGCAGAATATTAAGATTTGCACTGGATGTTTACTTTTATATTTGCACATTAAAAAGCAAATAAGCTACTTTTAATTTTGCTAAATGTTAAAAGTTTTAAATGTTTACATTGTTACAGAATATTTTGTCATGTTGTTGTCAATGTTGACTGAGTGGCCATACTTTTTTTTTGTAAATATTTTGAAAAAACTGGCCTACTTTTATTTTTTCATCTTCATTTTAAATAAAATAAAATAAAAAAATAATCGGTAAAAGGAAAAATAATCTATAGATGAATCGAAAAAATAATCTATAGATTAACCGATTAATCGAAAAAAATAATCTATAGATTAATCGATAGAAAAATAATCGTTAGCTGTAGCCTTATGCAGGTGTACCTAATGTTGTGTCCCTGCACTCGTTCACGGCTCCTCCGGCGCGAGCATTGTTGTTTTTGCACTTTTTGGCTTCTTGTTAAGTGACTTTTTTTGGGTGGATTCGGTCTTGCACGTGGAGGGTTTGGGTGTGGGCTTTGGTTGGTGTGGCGCTCCCGTCGGGCGGTGCATTCTGCGACGGCGGTGCTTGGCACAAGGAGGCGGGGTTACTGCGAGCCTCCCACAGTGCGTCTTCGCAGCAGTTTTATGATCGCTCAGCACAAGAAATACTTTACACACATACAGTTGTTGACAAAATACACTGTACATGATATACCTCAGCTAACTAAACTATGGAAATGTATACCTACACTACCATTCAAAAGTTTGGGGTCACATTGAAATGTCCTTATTTTTGAAGGAAAAGCACTGTACTTTTCAATGAAGATAACTTTAAACTAGTCTTAACTTGAAAGAAATACACTCTATACATTGCTAATGTGGTAAATGACTATTCTAGCTGCAAATGTCTGCTTTTTGGTGCAATATCTACATAGGTGTATAGAGGCCCATTTCCAGCAACTATCACTCCAGTGTTCTAATGGTACAATGTGTTTGCTCATTGGCTCAGAAGGCTAATTGATGATTAGGAAACCCTTGTGCAATCATGTTCACACAACAGAAAACAGTTTACCTTGTTACAGAAGCTACAAAACTGACCTTCCTTTGAGCAGATTGAGTTTCTGGAGCATCACATTTGTGGGGTCAATTAAACGCTCAAAATGGCCAGAAAAAGAGAACTTTCATCTGAAACTCGACAGTCTATTCTTGTTCTTAGAAATGAAGGCTACTCCACAACATTGTTTGTGTGACCCCAAACTTTTGAACGGTAGTGTACTTCATATAGCAATACGATCTCACTGCACAGCAGGCCGGCAGTTAGCCGAGTCCGCAATCCATGGTGAGGCACAAGTGCCTCAACTGGCTCTTCTCAGTATTTGAACGGCAAATGGGAAAATTCAGCGATTTTGAATACAAATAATCTAAAACTGGTGAAGTTAAATGGAAAATAACTTTATAGTATATAATCACTGAATACATATAACAATTTAATTAATTTTTTTCTTTGTACATTTTTTTTCTTTCCATGATGGCAGGTGAGGCCCCTCCTCACCTGCCTCTAGTGACCACACGTCACTGGTTTAAGCAATTTTCAATAAAAGTACAGTGTACAGCATTTGAACTGTAAATGTACCTGCTAAATAAAGTTATGTATCTGTTCTCCCCCTGGAGGAAGGACAGTGTCTCAGGTGTGTGCAGGATCCATGTATGCCCCCTCATGTCTGTTCATCTCCCCTCCTTTCCTAATTTCCACAGCCTCCTTCATCCATCTCTTCTCTTTCTTTCTTTCTGATGAAATGACTTCTCCTTGGCTGCTAGTTGTGTGTCACACTTCATGTTGTTGTGTTCCTCAAGACGGTGCGTCGCCTAACTAGCTCAACTGTCACTTCTGTTGTGTCGGTTGCTATTTTGTGGCTTGAAGTTGAGTTGTGGCTTCATATTATTGAGTTGAGTCGTTTGTCTTTGTTGTGGCTTTTGCTTTTGTAATTAATGGTATTGTCTTGTTGCGTTTGCATTTGTTGTGAGCTTTCTCGACTGCGGCTGTCCGGCATTTTTCTTTTCATGACACCACAGACGAGCAGGTAGACTTAACGTTTCACGTTCTTATCATTAAAAGTGCTAAACTTCATATAAAGTCTGCCGTTCTTAAATCTAGAGATGTCCGATAATGGCTTTTCTGCCGATATCCGACATTCCGATATTGTCCAACTCTTAATTACCGATTCCGATATCAACCGATACCGATATATACAGTCGTGGTGCCTAATTTTGTTGTGATGCCCCGCTGGATGCATTAAACAACGTAACAAGGTTTTCCAAAATAAATCAACTCAAGTTATGGAAAAAAATGCCAACATGGCACTGCCATATTTATTATTGAAGTCACAAAGTGCATTATTTTTTTTAACATGCCTCAAAACAGCAGCAATTTGGGACATGCTCTCCCTGAGAGAGCATGAGGAGGTTGAGGTGGGGGGTGGGGGTGAGAGAGTAGCGGGGGGTGTATATTGTAGCGTCCCGGAAGAGTTAGTGCTGCAAGGGGTTCTGGGTATTTGTCCTGTTGTGTTTATGTTGTGTTACGGTGTGGATGTTCTCCCGAAATGTGTTTGTCATTCTTGTTTGGTGTGGGTTCACAGTGTGGCGTATATTTGTAACAGTGTTAAAGTTGTTTATACGGTCACCCTCAGTGTGACCTGTATGCCCTGCATTCACTTGTGTGTGTAAAAAGCTGTAGATATTATGTGACTGGGCCGGCATGCAAAGGCAGTGCCTTTAAGGTTTATTGGCGCTCTGTACTTCTCCCTACATCCGTCTACCACTCCGTACAGTTGCGTTTTAAAAAGTCATAAATTTAACTTTTTGAAACCGATACCGATAATTTTCGATATTACATTTTAAAGCATTTATCGGCCGATAATATCGGGCTGCCGATATTATCGGACATCTCTACCTAAATCCAATGCTTTTTTAATAAAATTGATCGATTTCCTTTTAAAACAATCTTAGATTAATACCTACAGTATCTTCCGGTATGCAAACTTGCTGAGCACAGATTGATGTAGTTGAATCTAAGTAATATAAATCGATATAATCAATAAATGGATGAACTTCATATTCATATACAGTACAGGCCAAAAGTTTGGACACACCTTCTCATTTCTGTGTTTTTTTTTATTTTCATGACTATTTACATTGTAGATTGTCACTGAAGGCATCAAACTATGACACCTGTGAAGTGAAAACCCTTTCAGTTGACTACCTCTTGAGGCTCATCGAGAGAATGCCAAGAGTGTGCAAAGCAGTAATCAGAGCAAAGTGTGGCTATTTTGAAGAATCTACAATTTAAAACATGTTGTCAGTTATTTCACCTTTTTTTGTTAAGTACATAACTCCACATGTGTTCATTCATAGTTGTGATGCCTTCAGTGACAATCTACAATGTAAATAGTCATGAAAAGAAAGAAAACTCATTGAATGAGAAGGTGTGTCTAAACTTTTGGCCTGTACTGTATATTTACCATTACATGTGGCCCTCTGAGGTTAGCCAACATTGTGATGTGGCCCTCAATGAAAACGAGGGAACACTTCGTGAAAGAATACTTGGAATTTTAAAAGTCCAATATTAAACATTTTATAGATTGTCAACATTTTGAATTTGAGTATTTTTTACCAAGCGGTAAATGTTGTAGCAAAGATACATTTTGTGGTTTAGATAAAATACATATCTTCTGTTGGCATTCCTTTTTTTTATGTTGCTTGGAGTGATGAATGAAGACTCCATACGAGTAAAAACGCTATGGCTGGCTAGAAGACTGAACGGCACTCTACTTCCGGTTTTATGAACTAATATCTGTCATGATCCGTGGCCCGGATCATGTTTTTGTTATATTCTGTCAGTTTTGGACTCCCTCAGTTCCTGTTTTTGTGCACCCTTGTTTGTTTTTAGTTACCATGGGTGCTTATTGTTTCCACCTGTCTCTGATTGGTGCTCGGGACGCTCACCTGTTTCCCGAGCAATAATCAGAGGGACTATTTAATCCTGCCTTTGCCGGTCAGTCGGCCTGGCGTCATTGTTTGCTTCATGCAACAGTTACGTTTGTAGTTCTTGTCTCCGAGTTTATGCTTCCTGTGCTAAGAGGTAACCTCGGCTTACCGTGCGATCGGCACGTTTTCCTTCTGCTTGTTTTGTGTTTTTGGTACGTGTTTAATTTTGAAGATTAAATCATGTTCTTACCCGCACTCTTTGTCCGGAGTGGTCAGTCTGCATCCCGGGGGAACAAACCCCGCAGTAAGTTGCGACAATATCTGATTAATTCTATATGTTATAATTGTATTATTATTATTTTTTATTTAATTACCATATTTTCCAGACAATACAGAAGCTCGCTCGCCAATCAGCTAAACAGACTCAATAACTCCACGGTGACATCTTGGTACATTTACTGAGGAATTTGTGAAACTGAATGAATACAAATGTAATCATTGTAAGTTAATAATACTAACAGACTGTGTGTACATATTAGCTAATGCTAAAGACGCCAGCGTTATTACATACAATAGCATGTACAAATATGCATGAAAACACTCCTACAGTCATCACACCTGGAACGGTTTCATAACAAAACCATTTTAGTTATACTGTAAAACTTAGAAATGTTGCTTGGAGTGATGAATGAAGACTCCATACGAGTAAAAACGCTATGGCTGGCTAGAAGACTGAACGGCACTCTACTTCCGGTTTTATGAACTAATATCTGTCATGATCCGTGGCCCGGATCATGTTTTTGTTATATTCTGTCAGTTTTGGACTCCCTCAGTTCCTGTTTTTGTGCACCCTTGTTTGTTTTTAGTTACCATGGGTGCTTATTGTTTCCACCTGTCTCTGATTGGTGCTCGGGACGCTCACCTGTTTCCCGAGCACTAATCAGAGGGACTATTTAATCCTGCCTTTGCTGGTCAGTCGGCCTGGCGTCATTGTTTGCTTCATGCAACAGTTACGTTTGTAGTTCTTGTCTCCGAGTTTATGCTTCCTGTGCTAAGAGGTAACCTCGGCTTACCGTGCGATCGGCACGTTTTCCTTCTGCTTGTTTTGTGTTTTTGGTACGTGTTTAATTTTGAAGATTAAATCATGTTCTTACCCGCACTCTTTGTCCGGAGTGGTCAGTCTGCATCCCGGGGGAACAAACCCCGCAGTAAGTTGCGACAATATCTGATTAATTCTATATGTTATAATTGTATTATTATTATTTTTTATTTAATTACCATATTTTCCAGACAATACAGCGCACAGAAGCTCGCTCGCCAATCAGCTAAACAGACTCAATAACTCCACGGTGACATTTTGGTACATTTACTGAGGAATTTGTGAAACTGAATGAATACAATTGTAATCATTGTAAGTTAATAATACTAACAGACACTCGTAAATGTGTCTACATATTAGCTAATGCTAAAGACGCCAGCGTTATTACATACAATAGCATGTACAAATATGCATGAAAACACTCCTACAGTCATCACACCTGGAACGGTTTCATAACTAAACCATTTTAGTTATACTGTAAAACTTACAAATGTTGCTTGGAGTGATGAATGAAGACCCCATACGAGTAAAAACGTTACGGATGGCTAAAAGGCTAAACAGCACTCTCCTTCCGGTTGAGAGCACTAAATGGAAGGACACTGCAGCACCTGCAGTCAGCTAACTCATCCAAAAGATGGTGCCATAGCACAAACAATAAAACACCTTCTCAGTGGATTTGCTTTTTTTTGTTTTGAAACTATTTGTATTATGGCCGTCAGCGAAGAAAAATCCATGAATTAGCCTCATTGTCTTATTAGCCGCAGGGTTCAAAGTGTAGGAAAAAAGTAGTGAAATTCACGGTAATTGTTTTATTAAATGCATAGAGTGTCTGATCTACTAAGATCTAAATAACAAGTTTGTGCAAACTATAAAATTGTGGGCGATCTACTAAGACTGCATGTGAAATTGAAAACAAGTGCAAAAGTGGTGCACACAGTCTTATATAAATGCCTGCTATCACCATGGAGACAGTCATTTCCCTCCACATTTATGGCATCTTATGGTGAAGTGAAGTGAATTATATTTATATAGCACTTTTCTCTAGTGACTCAAAGCGTTTTACATAGTGAAAGCCAATATATGAGTTCCATTTAAACCAGTGTGGGTGGCACTGGGAGCAGGTGGGTAAAGTGTCTTGCCCAAGGACACAACGGCAGTGACTAGGATGGCGGGAGCTGGGATCGAACCTGCAACCCTCAAGTTGCTGGCACGGCCACTCTACCAACCGAGCTATACCGCCCCAGTTCCCGCAACACAAACAAAGCAAAGTCTATAAAGCACACCTGACAATGTTTAGTGAGAAAGAACCAAACAATCAAACACCTTTTGATGAATTCCCCTTTATATTAAGACTACTCTATACTTCCAACTATGTGGGAACCTTTTGGGGAAGGTCCTTTATTGTCCCAGTACCCAAAACAAAGCCCATGAAGGCACACCTGGAGAGGTTTGGTGTGGGAGAAGACAAATTGACTGTCAAACATCCAATCAGTGAAACAATTGCTCTTCTGGGCGAAATGATATCATCATTTATTTCTGGTATCACACAACTGTCTTCCACTCTCCCTTTCTGTAGGCACAATGCCCGACTGAATACATTTGCTCAGATGTACGTCTCTCCTTTAAGGGTCTCTGTTGCATTTGTCAGGTGGTACAACCTCCAATATAAAAACATCATCATATTTGTACAAATCACAGTGGCTCGTACAAGACTGGAGATGTTACTGTAATAGTATTCACGCCTTCTCCTCGCTGTCTGTTCCTTCTTCCCGCCCACTTCCTGTTTACATCGTGCCGACCCATCGGCCTCGTCGTCTCTCATCCTGCTTCACTTGTGCGTGGCGTTCTCGCCTCCTCAGTAGGGAGTAAGTGTGCACATATGAGCCACCTCTCTTACAGACACTTTCTACCTGCTCACCTGCAGATGTTTAGATTAGGGCTGTTAAAGCTAACACAATATAAGCGTGTTAACTATACATTTCAATAACAGCACGCAAACACTTGATTTATTTACCCTCCTGCCGTGCTGTAGCGAGTCGAACTTGGCTGCAGTTCACTTGCTACTGATGAGCCGCAAGCAAGCAGAAATGGACAAAGGAAAATCTACATTATAACTCAGATCTAAAACTTTTACCATATACACAGAATACCTATTCCTCCCAAATATTGTTCACAAGGTGGTCTAAATCTGTGGTGATGAGCATTTCTTCTTTGCGAAGATAATCCATCCCACCTCACACCTCAACAGCATGATTATTGCACAGGTGCGCGTTAGGCTGCCCACAATAAAAGGCCACCCTGAAATATGCAGTTTTATCACACAGCCACAGATGTTGCAAATTTTGAGGGAGCGTGCAGTGCAGGAATGTCCACCAGAGCCTTTGTCCATGTCCATTTCTCTACCATAAGCCGTCTCCAAAGGCATTTCAAAGAATTTGGCAGCACATCCAACCGGCCTCAAAACCGCAGACCACGTGTAACCACATCGGCCCAGCCAGGTACACCTCAATGATCATCTGAGACCAGCCACCTGGACAGCTGCTGCAACAATTGGTTTGCATAAGCATAAACATTGTGAGAAACCGTCTCAGGGAAGCTCATCTGCATGCTCGTCGTCCTCATCGGGATATCGACCTGACTGCAGTTCATCGTCGTAACCGACTTGAGTGGGCAAATAATCACATTCGATGGCGTTTGGCACGTTGGAGAGGTGTTCTCTTCACAGATGAATCCCGGTTTTCATTGTTCAGGGCAGATGGCAGACAGCATTTGTGGCGAATAAAGCGGTTTGCTGATGTCAACGTTGTGAATCTAGTGGCCCGGGGTGGGGGTGGGGGTGGGGTTATGTTGTGGACGACAAACGCATATGAAGTGACTGTCAGAAAGTGGCTTGAAGATGATATGTAAAACATCATCTATGCAACATTTTGACCAAAGAACCACCATTACATGTTATGTAGACTAAGGCTGAAACGACGCGTCGACGTAGTCGACGTCATCGGTTACGTAAATACATCGACGCCGTTTTTGTGCGTCGACGCGTCGCATATTTTCGTCACACTACCGTCATGGCGAAGCGCAAAGCAGACGATCAAAGCAGACGATGCGAGCAGTGCGAGCGAGGGGGAAAAGCACGCCAAAAGTGGTCAAAAGTGTGGGAGTATTTCAATACACGGCCTAATAATGTTGTTGTATGCACACTGTGTCGAGCGGAAATGGCCTATCATAGCAGCACAACAGCTATGAACGAACATTTGAAAAGAAAACCATCAACCATCAACTAGTCAATCGTCCGCGCGAGCATACGTTGTCATCATTACACAAAAACATGAATGTGTCATTTGTATCTGCTAGGGGTGTAACGGTACGTGTTTTGTATTGAACCGTTTCGGTACGGGGCTTTCGGTTCGGTACGGGGGTGTACCGAACGAGTTTCTAAGCTAAAGCTAAAGTCTTAACAAGCTGCTTTGCTCCTTCTGCTTCTGTCTCAGCATGCAGCATTGTTCCACCCACACAACCATCTGATTGGTACACACAAAGCATTATCAGCCAATCAGCAGTGCGTATTCAGAGCGTTATCAGCCAATCAGCAGTGCGTATTCAGAGTGTTATCAGCCAATCAGCAGTGCGTATTCAGAGCGCATGTAGTCAGCGCTTGAGCGTGGAGCAGATAGGTGTTTAGCAGGTGAGCATCAGGCAGCGGACTCTCCCTAAATGATAATAAACACCTCCCAGACAACTACTAGTAACATCACTATGAGCCCGTTGACCTTCTAGAAACTTCAACTGCAGCTCAGCTCACTCGCAGTCCTGGCTTGAGGTGAAGGCTAATTAGCTCTCAGTTCCAGCCACAATGACCCCTTCTGAGCGCCTATTTTCAGCTGCTGGGAATATTGTAAACATGAAAAGAACCAGAGCATGTAGACATGCTAACCTTTCTTCATTACAACTGTTAGTCACTCACTGGAATGAGTAGAATTGGTTATTGTGTACTGTGTTGGACTGGATGTTTATTTTGCACATTTTAAAAGCAATACTTAATGTTTACAGTGCTCCAGAATATTTAGATTGGCACTTTTTTGTATTGGATGTTTATCTTTATTTTTGCACATTTTAGCAAATAAGCAATACTTTCACTTTTGTTGAAATGTTTACACTGTTGTTACAGAATATTTCGTTTTGCACTTTTTTGTATTGGATGTTTATCTTTATTTTTGCACACTTTAAAGCAAAATAAGCAATACTTTTACTTTTGAAATGCTTATACTATTGCAGAATATTAAGATTTGCACTGGATGTTGACTTTTATATTTGCACATAAAAAAGCAAATAAGCTACTTTTAATTTTGTTAAATGTTAAAAGTTTTAAATGTTTACATTGTTACAGAATATTTAGTCATGTTGTTGTCAATGTTGACTGAGTGGCCATACTTCTTTTTTTTGTAAATAAAAGCCATGCCTTTTGAAAAAACTGGCCTACATTTATTTTTTCATCTTCATTTTGAATAAAAAAACAATCGGTAAAAGGAAAAATAATCTATAGATTAATCGGAAAAAAAATCTATAGATTAACCGATTAATCAAAAAAAATAATAATCTATAGATTAATCGATAGAAAAATAATCGTTAGCTGCAGCCTTAATGTAGACCACATGGAAGTGTTTTACATTTAGAAAAAAATTATAATAATATGACTCCTTTAATGCGCCCTATAATACGGTGCGCCTAATATATATAAAAAAAGATCGAAAATAGACCATTCATCGACAGTGCGCCTTATAATCCGCTGCGCCCTATGGTCCGGAAAATACAGTAATCATGATTAATCCAAATTCAAAAATGTGATCAATCTGATAAAAAAAAAAAAAATCATCTCGTTAGGTAAAATTCAAACACAGGAAGTAAACAGGAAGTAAACAGCAAATAGGCTCCGCTTCTTCCTGTAATTTTTTCCAAACATGACTTGTGCAAGCGTAAAAACATGTGATGTTCCTTTACTTAAAGCTCTCAAACATGACTGAAACAAATACAAGTATTACCATTACCAATGTTCAGGAGATAATGTTAATTGTAACCTTCAGTTGGTTGATTTTTTCCCCTCAGCAATGCGGAGGCTGTGTTTTATTCACAATTAGGACGGACGCTCTCCTGGAACCCGCTCGCCCTTCGGCTTCTTTGCAGAGTTGAAACATTTGCATACAGAATATATAAAACGCTATTATTGCACCGTGTCGGGAAAAAAGGGCCGAGTGCCTTAGCGATGAGAGCGAATTTGTGTCGCAGTGGATGGGGAATATTTCTCTCCCGAGAGTGGGAGTGCGACTCTTGTTCCAGGATATTACACGACAGTATTACTTACTGCTTTCTTTGCAGTTGTCTCAAACCCCCTACCACCGCAAATGTCGGCCATGCGGAAAGGGAGGTTTTTTTCTTCTTCTTTTCTTCTTTTGAACTCTCTCTCCTGAGGTTTCTGCTGCTTTCTCTTTCTTATGTAGAAAAGGCTTTTGAGGGTCTTCTTCGAGAGCCCTTGGTGTTTGTGTCGTGAGCCTCTAAAGCCCGTTAGGACATCTGTGTAAGTTTCTTACACTTGCAATAAACTTCTTGTTAAAGATTTGTCATCAGCATTTCAAATTGTCCCGTTGCTTGACCTCAGCAGTTCTGTCAGCCCACCAATGCCATTTTTTTTTTTAAACCCAACATAAAATGCTGCTAAAAGCTGTTTTGCCAATGTGCGGATAAAGCAAAGAAAGGGTAATGATTTTCCTCAAGTTTCTTTAAAGAATCAGTGAAAATAGTAGCTGGAAACTGTCTGAAAAAAGGCACGCAAAGAAACCACAATGCAAAAAGTCAGTGAACAAACAAGAAAAAAAAAATACAAAAGTTAGGGGTATTTTACTTGAACTAAGCAAAATCATCTGCCAATAGAACAAGAAAATTTGGCTTGTGAAGACTTTCCAAAACAAGTAAAATTAGCTAACATCAATGAACCCAAAAATACCTTAAAATAAGTATATTCTCACTAATAAAAAGTGCACTTTTCTTGATAGAAAAAAACAAATATGAAATGCTAGTGCTATTATCTTGACATAATGATATGCGCTCGGCATTAAAGGCCTACTGAAAGCCACTACTACCGACCACGCAGTCTGATAGTTTATATATCAATGATGAAATCTTAACATTGCAACACATGCCAATACGGCCGGGTTAACTTATAAAGTGACATTTAAAATTTCCCGGGAAATATCCGGCTGAAACGTCGCGGTATGATGACGTAAGCGCGTGACGAAGTCAAAGTAACGGAAGTTATGGTACCCCGTAGAATCCTATACAAAAAGCTCTGTTTTCATTTCATAATTCCACAGTATTCTGGACATCTTTTGCAATTTGTTTAATGAACAATGAAGGCTGCAAAGAAGACAGTTGTAGGTGGGATCGGTGTATTAGCAGCGGACTACAGCAACACAACCAGGAGGACTTTGTTGGAGAGCAGACTCGCTAGCCGCCGACCTCACCTTGACTTCCTACGTCTCCGGGCCGCCAAACGCATCGGGTGAAGACCTTCGTCCTTCCGCCGATCGCTGGAACGCAGGTGAGCACGGGTGTTGATGAGCAGATGAAGGCTGGCTGGCGTAGGTGGAGAGCTAATGTTTTTAGCATAGCTCTGTGCAGTCCGGTTGCTAAGTAGGCTTCAATGGCGTCGTTAGCACAGCATTGTTAACCTTCGCCAGCCTGGAAAGCATTAACCGTGTATTTACATGTCCACGGTTTAATAGTATTGTTGATTTTCTATCTATCCTTCCAGTCAGGGGTTTATTTTTTTTGTTTCTATATGCAGTTAAAGCACGATGCTATCACGTTAGCTCGTAGCTAAAGCGTTTCGCCGATGTATTGTCGTGGAGATAAAAGGCACTGAATGTCCATTTCGCGTTCTCGACTCTCATTTTCAAGAGGATATAGTATCCCAGGTGGTTTAAAATACAAATCCGTGATCCACAATAGAAAAAGGAGAGAGTGTGGAATCCAATGAGCCAGCTTGTACCTAAGTTACGGTCAGAGCGAAAAAAAATATGTATTTCAATGCATTCTAGTCCGTCACTCTAACGTTCCTCATCCACGAATCTTTCATCCTCGCTCAAATTAATGAGGTAATGGTCCGAATAGCTCTAGCTGCGTTGCAAACAATAGGAAAATATGAGGGAGTGAACAACTGACAACATCACGCTACTTCCGGTAGGGGCAAGGTTTTTTTTTTATCAGAGACCAAAAGTTGCGAACTTTATCGACGTTGTTCTATACTAAATCCTTTCAGCAAAAATATGGCAATATCGCAAAATGATCAAGTATGACACATAGAATGGATCTGCTATTCCCAATTAAATAAAAAAAATTCATTTCAGTAGGCCTTTAAATTTCTTGCATTTTCCCATCGATAAAATGACATCATCGCACCAAGTGCGTGCTCTTTCAGTCAATTAGTGCGCAAGGAATATATATATATATATATATATATATATATATATATATATATATATATATATATATATATATATATATATATATATATATATATATACACAGCCCGGCCCCCGGCCAAATTTTTTTGTATTGTAATTTTGAAGAATTTATCTGAATGTGCATGAACTATTTCTGTTCAAAATTGTTAGAAATATCACATGTTAAATGTTTAAATATTAACTGTCAGTTTACTGTACTGTGCCAACTGTACTACGATATGAGTACGTATTTTCTATTGTTTCATTGAAAATAAAACAGCAAAAGTCCATTTGGCTGTCATCTGTTTTAATTATGAGACACAATTGTGTCAAAGTCATGATTTTTTTGTTCATGCTTGAAATAAGAAATTATTACTCTGAAAAAGTAGTTTTATACTTGTGAGTGTTGATGACACAGCTTTGCAACACTTGATATTCTAGTTTCAAGCATGTTTTACTCAATATAGGTCATCAAATCTCAGCAACAAGCTGTAATATCTTACTGAGATCATTTAGGACCAAAAAACTTAAAACAAGTAAAACACTCGAACATAAAATCTGCTTAGTGAGAAGAATGATCTTATCAGACAGAAAATAAGCAAATATCACCCTTATTTGAGATATTTAATCTTACTTAGATTTCAGTTTTTGCAGTGCTCAGAAGTAAAATATATCAAGTGGACAACATAATTCATGAATCCTCATTTACCATCACCAATTGCAAAACCCCTCCTGTGGTAATAAAAAATGGATCTTTTCACGTCTGTTCCCATATTTGTTGAGACCAAATTACATATAGTACCGATAAGAGTACCAACAAATATGTGTAATAGGGATGGGCGATACCACACTTTTGCAACTTTTTGCACTTCGGGAAAAAAAATGCAATAAAAAAAAAAAAAAAAAAAAAAAAAACAGTAAATTAAAAAAAACATTTTACTTCGTTTTTAAATTTGATTTCCGCCCTATTTTTTTAAATTTACATTTAAATTTTATTTTTTTAGTTGGTTTTTTTTAGGATTCGATACGATACCAATGCTTTTTCTTGCATTTTCATCGATACCGATACCGATACCATTAATTTCTTATTGGCAATTTTTGTCAGTCAAAAATATTATTACTATTATTATTTAAAACAAATCACAAGACAAATACAGACCATTTATACCACATGTATTATGGTCAATATATAATAAAAGTAAAATTAAAATAAATAACATAAATATGAAACATAAATTAAATATTATATATAATAATAATTACATATTAAGGCTTTCCAATTAACTGTCAAATCCGAATCGCAAGAAGCTGCAGTTATTTTTTAAAGTTTGTGATATAATTAGCAATTAATGAAATATGAAATAGGCTAATGTTTTCGAAATGTAAGAAATCATGTTACAGATTCAAACCAAAATCACATTCAATCATATATTTCAAGATTTTCTTGGAAAAAAATAAAACTGTAATGCAAAGATGAAGAATCTCCAAATTGTATCTCTTTCTTATCTTGTTTTAAATACTCAAGCAATTTTCAACTAACAGTAAATTCCCCTGTGTGGAAATTATTTGAATTTAGGATAATCATTTAAACAAAAATATTCAGTAAAAAAATAAAATAAACAATGCCTGACACTGGATATGCCTGGCTGCATCGCTGTCGGCTGGCTGTGTGTGTGTGTGTGTGTGTGTGTGTGTGTGTGTGTGTGTGTGTGTGTGTGTGTGTGTGTGTGTGTGTGTGTGTGTGTGTGTGTGTGTGTGTGTGTGTGTGTGTTGCACGTTGACGATGCTCATTCGCTGTCTCCTGTCACGTGACTGGGCCAGCTCTATACTCTGCCAGGTACAGGGGTGTCCCACCACGTAGTAACTTAAGTAAGTCATCAAAAACATCTGAAAGTGATGCTTGCACCCCCCCCCCCCACACACGCCGTTTTTTGGTTTATATCGATACCTTTTTCAGAAAAGTGATGCCAAATGAGTAGCGTGTGAGTATCGATATATCGATACCACAGGATCGATACGCACATCCCTAATGTGTAAGCAATATTGGCATTGCTGGGTTGCATATGACGTCACATGCGTTTTTCTTGATGGCCTAATAAACATGAAGGTCAAGCAGCTTGAGTGTAGCATTAAAACAAGAGTGAGTGTTGAGTTTCAGCAGAAAATGCCATATTACTGTTCTGTTCTTGGGTGTTGCAATCCTTCAAATAGAGAGATAGGAAACAGCTTTCATTGAGTCCTGAGGAAAGTCGTTTATAAAAGGTAATAAAGTCAGGGGGGGAAAAAGTGCGTTGAAGGAAATGGCTTTTAAAAATATCACTTTCATCATCTTGTGGAATACAATGGGACCATGCTTGTGTTTGCTGTGATCACTTTGTAAAATGTTTGTTTTTACATTTGATTTGTTTGAAAAACTTTCTGTGATGCAATCAAGTTTATTCTCTACTATATTACGTGTTTGAGAGCAAAAAGGACAAAGATTGCTTTAGTCTGTGGGGGCAGGGTTGGGAGAGGCGGGGTTTGGTGGTAGAGGGGGTGTATAATGTAGCCCGGAAGAGTTAGGGATGCATGGGATTCTGGGTATTTGTTCTGTTGTGTTTATGTTGTGTTACGGATGTTCTCCCAAAATGTGTTTGTCATTGTCGTTTGGTGTGGGTTCACATTGTGGCGCATATTAGTAAGAGTGTTAAAGTTGTTTATATCGCCACCCTCAGTGTGACCTGTATGGCTGTTGAACAAGTATGCCTTGCAGTCGCTTACATGTTTAGGCAGAAGCCGCGTACAACATGTAATCGGGCTGGCACGCTGTTAGTACAGGCTGTAGAGGGCGCTAATGGCAGTGCCATCGCGGCACGCCCTTATTAGTGCTGTTTGGGAGAAAATCAGCAGACATTTGAAAGGATAGTAGCCCTGAATTACGGAAATCTTTAGGAAAAATCGGGAAGGTTGGCAAGTATGACGCTGTCAAGCGCCATTCATATAAAACTTGCGGGCCGCACTAACATTAAATTTTCATATTAAGATGCGGGCCGCAAAACAACGTCTCACGGGCGGCAAAATAATGTCTCACGGGCCGCGTGTCTGAGACCCCTGGTTTATACATAGCACAAAGCAAATGTATGCAGTGTTATTTTATTTTAAATTTCAAAAGAGTTTTGTGGCTCCCATTGTTTTCTTTAATTTGTGAAACGGGTCAAAATGGCTCTTTGAGTGGTAAAGGTTGCCGACCCCTGGATAACACATGGCACACTGACAAAGCTTAACCTATTTTTACTATAACAATCTACAAGGTTAATATAGGTTGCTTCTCTTTCTTCTCCTCCATTTTTCTGCATTCTTTTGTATCTGTGGGTTATTGTTACGTAGATGTATTGTTGATAATAGAGGTAAATTATTGTTATTGTTCAGTATCAATAGCGCCATTTCTATTAGTATTTGTATTTCTGTAGTGTAATAATGCTCATTGTCATTTCTGTATTATTATTTATCTCGCTAACTATTTCTTTGCTATCACTTTTACCATCATATTTGTACTTATCATATTTGCTGATGTTGCTCTATTGTTGTTGTTATTGTTGTGTTTGCTGTTGTTGTTTTTGTCTCTCTGTCTTATCCCCCTCTCGTCCCCACAATTCCCCCTCTGGCTTCCATTTTTTCTCTTTCTACCCCCTCCTGCTCCGGCCCGGCTGGACCAAATGATAATATAAATACATTTAATAAAGTCAAATACAAATAAGGTAACCTTTTTCTGGCACTTCCAAAATGCATGCATTGTTTCAACACCCCGTTATGTCGCCACAAAGAGCAGTGATTGCTTCAATCAATTGGAAGATTAGTAAGATGACCGCTGATTGTTTAGGACAGGAATGCGGCTGTTTTGACAAGCTAACAGCAGGACGTCTGCTTCTTTTAATCAGTGGTATTGATACTCCTAGTTAGAGCAGCATGAACTGGTGTGAAATAGTCTGCTCATTTGGAGCTGCAAAGCGCAATAATAGCGTTTGTCCTCTCCCGGCCGGCTATGATGGACCGACTCCACTCTGCCTTTTTGACACCTACACACAACACACACACACACGCACACACACACACGCACAGATGACTCAGATAGCATTTGGTCCATCTCTCCCTCTCTCTCGCTTTGTCATGTTTTGCTGCCGTGGCAACAGAGTGGAAGATGAGAGAGGGTTGCTGGCACAGGTAAATGAGCCATGGAGGAGTCAGAGCTCACTCGTCATGTGAAGCGAGGCTGCGGATGTTCTTTGTTTTGTGTGCCAGTGGTTCTGTTTATTGGTCCGATTAGATTATTGTGTCCCTTGGGAATAAATGGGAAATAAACAGATCGTCTGCAATCTGGATGACAATTATTTGAAGCCAGAACAACATTTGAACAGGTTTCCAATCACTGCTATGTTGGAATTCTTATTGATTCTGTTATTATTCATTTTTGTTTGACTACTTTTGCATTGTTTTGTGTCATGATTGTGTGTCCCCTCAATTGCTCTGTTGATTGCTATTCTGAATGTTGCTGGGCCGGGTTTGGTTTTGGAAATTGTATTATTATGGTATTATGGTGTATTATTTTTTTGGATTAATTAATAAAGGAAAAAATAATAATAATAAATTGATTTAAGTTATCCAAATTGTATTACATTACAGCCCAGACTATAGTGTTCTACAACGTGGCTTAAAGGTCTACTGAAATGATTTTTTTTTATTTAAACGGGAATAGCAGATCCATTCTATGTGTCATACTTGATCATTTCGCGATATTGCCATATTTTTGCTGAAAGGATTTAGTAGAGAACATCGACGATAAAGTTCGCAACTTTTGCTCGCTGATAAAAAAAAGCCTTGCCTGTAGCGGAAGTAGCGTGACGTCACAGGAGCTAGGATTCCTCACAATTCCCCGTTGTTTACAATGGAGCGAGAGATTCGGAGCGACAAAGCGACGATTACCCCATTAATTTGAGCGAGGATGAAAGATTCGTAGATGAGGAACGTTACAGTGAAGGACTGGAGAGGCAGTGATGGACGTATCTTTTTTCGCTCTGACCGTAACTTAGGTACAAGCTGGCTCATTGGATTCCACAGTCTCTCCTTTTTCTATTGTGGATCACGGATTTGTATTTTAAACCACCTCGGATACTATATCCTCTTGAAAATGAGAGTTGAGAACGTGAAAAGGACATTTAAAGTGACTTTTATCTCCAAGACAATACATCGGTAACACACTTAGCTACTGAGCTAACGTGATAGCATCGTTCTCAAATGAAGATAGAAACAAAATAAATAAACCCCTGACTGGAAGGATAGACAGAAGATCAACAATACTATTAAACCATGTACATGTAACTACACGGTTAAAAATTCTCAGCCTGGTAAGGCTTAACAATGCTGTTGCTAACGACGCTAAGGCTAATTTAGCAACTTAGCAACCGGACCTCACAGAACTATGCTAAAAACATTAGCGCTCCACCTACGCCAGCCAGCCCTCATCTTCCCATCAACAGCCGTGCTCACCTGCATTCCAGCGTTCGACGGCGCGACGAAGGACTTCATCCGTGGGTTTGGCGGCAAGCATCGGCTAGGCGTAGTAAGTAGTCCTTGTTGTGTTGCTGTAAGTATTGTACTTAGCCGCTAATACACCGATCGATCCCACCTACAACGTTCTTCTTTGCAGCCTCCATTGTTCATTAAACAAATTGCAAAAGATTCACCAACACAGATGTCCAGAATACTGTGGAATTTTGTCGAAGAAAACAAGAGGTTTCTGTATCGGGTTCGATGGGGTCCAACCACTTCCGTGGATTTTGTGACGTCACGCGCATAAATCATATCCAAAGGAGTTTTTCAACCGGAAGTGTGGCGGGAATTTTAAAATGTCACTTTATAAGTTAACCCGGCCGTATTGGCATGTGTTTCAATGTTAAGATTTCATCTTTGATATATAAACTATCAGACTGCGTGGTTGGTAGTAGTGGCTTTCAGTAGGCCTTTAAACTCTTCTGTACTTTTAAGTGAACGTTTACAACACCACTACTGTGTCCAGCAAAGACGCATTCCTTACATATGTATATTGAATTTGAAACCCGCAGATATGTGAGTACTCCATAACCATTGTTCAAAATATTGGCGTTAGTAACATTGGCTAGTAACAAGTAATCTAATTAATTACTTTTATGTACAGTACAGGACAGAAGTTTAGACACACCTTCTCATTCAATGCGTTTTCTTTATTTTCACGACTATTTACATTGTAGATTGTCACTGGAGGCATCAAAACTATGAATAAACACATGTGGAGTTATGTACTTAACAAAAAAAGGTGGAATAACTGAAAACAAGTTTTATATTCTAATTTCTTCAAAATAACCACACTCCTGGCATTCTCTCCATGAGCTTCAAGAGGTAGTCACCTGTCATAGTTGGTGTCATAGTTTTGATACCTTTAGTGACAATCTACAAGATAAATAGTCTTAAAAATAAAGAAAATGCATTGAAACAGGGGTGTGAAACTCATTTTAGATGGGGGGGCCACATGGAGAAAAACCTACTCCCAAGTGTGTCGACTGGAAAAATCACGGAACGATAACTTAAAAATAAAGACAACTTCAGATTGTTTTCTTTGTTTAAAAATAGAACAAGCATATTCTGAAAATGTACAAATCATAATGTTGTTGGGGTTTTTTTTTTACGTTATGTTGCGGTTAATAGTATTCTCTTTATTTGTCGTTATTTATACTTTCTGAATAAATTGTGATCATTTCATCAGTCAACTAATTGGTGTTCATTTTCAATCTATCAAGATAAAAACAATTATATCAAAATCAAATTACAGGATGTTAGTTATGTAGATTGCTCACTTTCCTAGACTGGTGCACTGACATGTGTTTTTTTTTTTTTTTTACATATGTAGCATCATCTACAAATAAATAATTGCTATTGCGCCATCTAGTGGACACATTTAGAACAGCAGTTTCTTTCATTCAAAAATTTTCGCTAATTTTATACTAAGCAAACTCATCCTGCGGGCAAGATAAAACCTGTTCGCGGGCCGGGCTGTACGTTTGACATCCCTGCATTGAAATGAGAAGGTTAGTTTCAACTTTTGGCCTGCACTGTACGTTACCACACCGTTACGTTTGATGTAACGTGGCATGGTCCTTTTGATGTGGTTTTATGTCAACATGACAGCTTCAGAAGCACAGCAAGTTCAATGCAGACAATATAGTTTTACTAATGAAAGCAACAACCAACATCACGCAGCCAACAATATGAAATACACGCCCACATACACACGACTACTATGTGGCAATAATGAACAACAAAACAATGATTGAAGTGGTAAGCTTGCCATCCAACAATTTGTGGACAAGAAGATATGGCAGCCATCCAAGCACATTCAAGCTATTTTATTAACCAGAGGTAACACAATCCAGTAAAAAGATTCAACAGTGCTGTCATCTATGCCAACAAATTGCCACTGCTAAGCCAACAAACACAGCTGAGCTAAAATGCTGCTCGATGTGTGCTCTTGCTGACATCACATCACTTGGCAAAAGGCACCACCTTTTAAACGCGCACACACACACACACACACACCTCAAATGCATATGCCATATATATGAAGTTTTTGTATTTTAAGTAACACATTAATTAAAGAGTATTTCCACTAGTATTTCAATAACTTTTTTGGTAAAGTAACAAGTAACTATAATTAATTACTTTTTAAAAGTACTTTTCTGAACACGGTTCATAACCAAAACAACAATGACGGACCACAATGTTGATGTTGCCTTTCTCCAGCGAAGTGCCTAATACACAGCTACCATGTCCAGCTAAGACTAATCACTAGAGGTGGGAATCTTTGGCCACCTCACGATTCCATTACGATTCTTTAATTTATGCATGTTGATGCAGATTTATATTTTCGTTTCACTACTGTATTTTTCGGACAATAAGTCGCAGTTTTTTTCATAGTTTGGCCGGGGGTGCGACTTAAACTCAGGAGCGACTTATGTGTGAAATTATTAACACATTACCGTAAAATATCCAATAATATTATTTAGCTCATTCACGTAAGAGACTAGACGTGTAAGATTTCATGGGATTTAGCGATTAGGAGTGACAGATTGTTTGGTAAACGTATAGCATGTTCTATATGTTATAGTTATTTGAATGACTCTTACCATAATATGTTACGTTAACATACCAGTTGGTTATTTATGCCTCATATAACGTACACTTATTCTGCCTGTTGTTCACTATTTTTTATTTATTTTAAATTGCCTTTCAAATGTCTATTCTTGGTGTTGGCTTTTATCAAATACATTTCCCCCAAAAATGCGACTTATACTCCAGTGCGACTTATATGTTTTTTTCCTTCTTTATTATAGTCCGAAAAATACGGTAAATAAGCGTTTATTACTTGCAACTAGGGCTGCAACAACTAATCGATTAAATCGATTAAAATCGATTATAAAAATAGTTGCCGATTAATTTAGTCATCGATTCGTTGGATCTATGCTATGCGCATGCGCAGAGGCTTTTTTTTTTAATTTTTTTTTTTTTTTTTTAAATAAACCTTTATTTATAAACTGCAACATGTACAAACAGCTGAGAAACAATAATCAAAATAAGTATGGTGCCAGTATGCTGTTCTTTTTCAATAAAATACTGGAAATGATAGAAATGTAGTTCGTCTCTTCTATCCGATTATTAATCGATTAATCGAAGTAATAATCGACAGATTAATCGATCATCAAATTAATCGTTAGTTGCAGCCCTACTTGCAACTTTAAAAACCAGTGCATTTGTAATAAGAAATTCCCATCACATTAATTAAATTCATGGACATGTGTGAAAAACTGGAACATAAGTACCATATAATGAAGGAGCTGGTTGGCTCTCTCAGTGAGGTGGTTCTTTGCAGTCAGACACATTTTAAAACTACCTGAATTACTTTACAATAAATACATCAATTATCGACGTTTACTAATCGATTTTTTAATCGTCCATGTCCGAATTTCTGACAGTCACTTCAGGATGGCCGTTTTGTGGGCGGTCTTATTTACGTGGCTCACCTTCGGCAGTGTTTTCTCCCCGTCATCTTTGTTGTAGCGGTGTAGCGTGCAAGAACGGGAGTGGAAGAAGTGTCAAAAGATGGAGCTAACTATTTTAATGACATTCAGACTTTACTTCAATCAATAACGGAGCAGCATCTCCTCATCCGTGGCTCACTAACAACGCCAGAAATGTGAATAATGTAAACTCACTACAACGGTATGTTGTAGCGCTTTCATGGCGAGTTTACTGACAGCTATAAGTAAGAACTTTACACTACTTTGTATTAGAAATTGCAACAGCGGACGATGAATTTCCCATAATAAGAAGATAACTGATTTAATGACATTCTGAATTTACTTAAAGGCCTACTGAAAGTCACTACTACAGACCACGCAGTCTGATAGTTTATATATCAATGATGAAATCTTAACATTGCAACACATGCCAATACGGCCGGGTTAACTTATAAAGTTCCATTTTAAATTTCCCGGGGAACTTCCGGTTCAAAACGACTTTGGAGGATGACGTATGCGTGTGACGTAGCCAGTTTAACAGAGGTATGGCTTCCCCATTGAAGCCAATACGAAATAGCTCTGTTTTCATCTCATTATTCCACAGTATTCTGGACATCTGTGTTGGTGAATCTGTTGCAATTTGTTCATTGCATTATGGAGAAAGAAGCTGAGCAAGCAAAGAAGAAATTCGGTGCGAAGCGGAGTATTTTGCGAGGGAAGTCAGCAACACAACACAGTCGGTGTTTCATTGTTTACATTCCCGAAAGATGCAGTCAAGATCGAAGAACTCGGACAACAGAGACTCTTACCAGGAGGACTTTGACTTCGTTAACAGACGCAGACGCGATACCGTAAGTACGCTTCCAAACATTTGATCGCTTGCCATAACTAGCTCGAGCTAGTAGCTAGGAGCTAGCATAACAAACACCTAGGTGTTTGTTATGCGGGATTAATTTGTGGCATATTAAATATAAGCCTGGTTGTGTTGTGGCTAATAGAGTATATATATGTCTTGTGTTTATTTACTGTTGTAGTCATTCCCAGCTGAATATCAGGTCCCACCCGCGCGCTTCCAAACATTTGATCGCTTGCCCGCACGTGCGTGTCACGTACGTAACTTTGTTTAAATATATAAGCTTTATGAACCGTGGGTTAGGTGAACGGTCCTTTGGGCTGAGTGAGTGTGTGTGTTGTGCAG
Organism: Entelurus aequoreus; assembly: GCF_033978785.1. NCBI lineage: Eukaryota > Metazoa > Chordata > Actinopteri > Syngnathiformes > Syngnathidae > Entelurus > Entelurus aequoreus. The sequence goes on along the minus strand of NC_084741.1, from coordinate 69,258,950 downwards.
GTGTTTGAATTGTATTGGCGGGTTGTATATACGGGATCCCGTCCATATTACCCACTCGAGCTATAACTAGCTCGAGCTAGTAGCTAGTAGCTAGGAGCTAGCATAACAAACACCTAGGTGTTTTTATGTGGGATTAATTTCTGGGATATTAAATATAAGCCTGGTTGTGTTGTGGCTAATAGAGTATATATATGTCTTGTGTTTATTTACTGTTGTAGTCATTCCCAGCTGAATATCAGGTCACCCCCGGCTCTCACAGCATCTTCCCTATCTGAATAGCTTCAACTCCCTACTAGTCCTTCACTTGCACTTTACTCATCCACAAATCTTTCATCCTCGCTCAAATTAATGGGGAAACCGTCGCTTTCTCGGTCCGAATCTCTCTCACTTCATGCGGCCATCATTGTAAACAATAGGGAACTTTGCGTATATGTTCAACTGACTACGTCACGCTACTTCCGGTAGGGGCAAGCCTTTTTTTATCAGATACCAAAAGTTGCGATCTTTATCGTCGTCGTTCTATACTAAATCCTTTCAGCAAAAATATGGCAATATCGCGAAATGATCAAGTATGACACATAGAATAGATCTGCTATCTTTTTCCAAAGTGAGACAGCCAACTAGTGGCCTTGTATGCGCATGACTGTGTTTGTCGGACAACAAAACTGGAGAAAATCCCAAAGGAGAAACTTCCCCCGTCTTTACTAGATTTCTGTTGTGTATTCTAAGTGCTGAGAGAGTGACACTTCTGCTTCTGTGTTCTCATCTCCACTAATTTGCTCGGCACAAAGCAGCATGCTCATTTTGGGTTTGTTTTCGAGGCGCCGCTGCCGCAAGCAAGAGACAAATTCATCCCGACTGCACTTGTGAGACGCCACATGTGGGGAGAAGGGAGGAGGGGGGTTGACTTTGTGCTCTGCGCAAAGTAAGTACAATATGTAGGCCACGACATTATTGTTGTGCAGCAGAGGCATGATCGCGCTTGTCTCCTGTTAATTAGTGAAGTATTAATGTCACCGTGTTGCTACATGAACTCTTACATCGGGAAGCTGGTGGATGATGTTTTTTGTTCTTGGCGAGCATGCATGCACAGCAAATGAAGCCCTTTAATCGTGAGCCATGTTGGATTAAGTCTACTTTGCAGGTATTATGGAACGCTTTGAGCAGATTCCACCAGCACAACTTCAATAGCTTTAATTGAAACCATCAGCAAGGCGGATTTTGCGGCCGTGTTCTCATCTCCCGGCTGATGCAACAACCGCAACTTTTGCTTTTAAAGAACTGTTCATTTGTTGGTTTAAAGTGCGAGGAAAGAGGCTAACCGGATAATAAACAAACAATTTAGAGAAATCAAGGCAAATGTTGTAATTAGCTTGTTTAAATCATGTTGGTTGGCTGGCCTTATTGGAGGATTGTGCCTCGGGATAAATGCTTGGGAAAAAAACACACTTTTATGCTAATGGTGCTTCTGCTAGACGAACTGAGGACTTCACAGAGAATGTAGAAATGAAATAGTGGCTTTGTCAGCACAAATGTGTCTATCTGCAGCCTGACTGTCCCTACATACTCAGACAAAATCTGGAACACTATCCGATTTGTTGATAGAACTCTTCTACATCGGGGAGAACAATTTGTCAAAACACACCACTTGAAATATGACATTCGTGAATGAGTCTTTTGAAGTCTCTTTGAAGTGAAGGACCAGAACCGATATGCAGTTGTGAGACGTTTTTAAATGCAAATTGCGCCACATGACTGGACTGGACTAAAAAAAACACACAGAATGACCAATAGTCAAAGGAAACGTAGCAACGTTTAGATCAGACCTGGGCAAATTAAGGCCCGGGGGCCACATGCGGCCCTTTAATCTTTTCAATCTGGCCCGCCAGACATTCCCAAATCATTTTTTTAGATCTTTAAGATGGAAACTGTAGCTGCCACAAATGACCGCAAGTCTTGAACTAAACAAAGTATTTCAATGGTTGGAATCTGCGCTTTTGCATGATATACGAGTTACTATGGTAATCTAATTAGTTACTATTGTAATGTAATTAGTTACTATGGTAATCTAAGTCACAGCAGCTCAGACGAGGCACCAAGCAGTGTGGGTGGGGAGCGTTTCCACAGAGTGTTTCCAGAGCGGCCAGCCTGAAATGCGAGTGTCAGGGACAGACGCGGAAGGAGATTTTTACAACAAAGTTCTAAAGCTTAGTGATATATCAGATATATCAGATTGTAGGTGGCTTTTTTGTTTGTATTTTCACATTCATATTTTGCTGTTTGTTGCATTTTGCTTGATTTTAAAATAGGTCAATCGAGAGGAGGGGTGACTTTCATATGTTGTCAATATTCAGTGTTTTATCCTTCATAGTTCATATTGTAAAACCCACATTCTTTATTTTCATGTACATTCTGGGTGTGTCATTCCGTAAAAAAAAGTGTTTCATTCCAATCCGTTTTTTAAGGCGGTCTGTCATAACGTTTTTAGCATTCAATCAGAAATTATTGTGAGGTTTTGTATTAGTGTTCCTAAAAATCTGGGGCCGTACTTATCAAGCTTCTTAGAATTACTCCTAAGAAGTCTGCTAAGAGTTGACTTAAGAGTAAATAAATTCTTCGCTGAAAGCTGCACTTAAAAGTTAGTTATCAAGCGTCTTACTCACACTTTCAGCGAAGTGTAGGACTGAATCTTAAGTGTCACACTCAGAGCTGAATTACGACATTACTATGTGCCGTAAACGGAATTTTAGGTGACGTCATTTCTGTGTCCATAGAAATGACCAATCACGGAAGGGAATCCGTTGTCTAAGAATAAAGAAATATCTTGGAAATATTTAAGTGGACAATGGGATTGTATATTATGACAATAAACTACAAAATAATACAAAACAAACTAGTCCCCGCCGGCACTCACGCTACCGCTCCCTCTCTTCTATCGCCCACACACTCACTGACGTCACTCACCTCACGGCCACACACATACGCTACTGTCATAACATTTTCTTTCCAATTCATTAATTAGGCAACTAATTTGAAACTGGTGTGGGTGGCTCTATATATACTAGCCCACTGCAGACACATGCAGAAATCAACAAGGAATCGAAAAGTATTAAATCTGTGACAAAAATAATATCCGCTCTGTCTAAACGATACCGTTTGATCAGCTGCTCGTCATCAAAAAAAAAAAAACATTGTTCCGTTCCCTGAACGTTCGCGCACGTCTCTCTCGCCTCAGTGCCATCCCCTGCTGGCAACTCCTAACCACTTAAGACACCTCTGAAGGTCTCTTAAATATCGTGGAGAGTACGAGTGATTCTTAGACTTAAGAACGTTGATAAAAAGCTTTTATTCTTAAGTTTGAGAGTAGGACTAAATTTCGCAAATTCTCAGGACTTAAGTGTAAAATGGCACTCTAAGAAGCTTGATAAGTACGGCCCCTGATATACAGGCCCCCAGACACATTTTTCAATCTAAATTTGGCCACTCCGAGTCAAAATAATTGCAGAGGCCTGATTTAGATGCATTTTTCTGATTCATTGTTTTGTTATGGATTAGTTAAATAGGCTAGTTTAGGTCTAAACACACTAGGAAAGGTAGCACAATTTTGCATTGACATTTATATATTGTGCTCTGTTTATTTTGTTTTTACACAGAGTATTCTAGATGCACTGTTTGCAGGCTACATGTTTTCCTGTCTTGTTTAATGATTTACATGAAGATTATCTGTAGCCGCTTTTGTTTTTATTGTGCCATAAAGTTTAAGTGAGAGAAAATGATCTCACTTTCAAAGCATGGCAATAATGAAATTACAATTAGTATTTTCTATCTGTGTTGGCCCTGCGATGAGGTGGCGACTTGTCTAGGGTGTACCCCGCCTTCCGCCCGATTGTAGCTAAGATAGGCTCCAGCACCCCCCGCGACCCCTAACGGGACAAGCGGTAGAAAATGGATGGATGGATGGATTTCAAAATATCTTAAAACATGTTGATATTCTATTGTCTTATGAACAGATCTTTGAAAAGAATTGCTCTTCATGATTTGGCTCCTTTCAGAGAGCCATATCCCATTTCAGTGACTTAGAATTCCTCACACAGGTCAATACACTCCACAAAACACCTCCGATAACTTCAGGGTGTTCTGCCAAATCACATTTGGTACACACCTTTAGGGGACAGGCAAGCATAAGTGTGTAAGATTTGAGCATGATTGATAAAAAATCATGGCTGCCAACAAGCAAACGGTCTTTGAAGTTAGCATGTAATTGTATGCCCCATGAATGGATGTATGTTAATGGTGGTGGATTTCCGTTTCGTGTGGCGGCTGTTTCTTTTTTTGATGGCTGGGTCGATCATTTTCAGATTTTGGGTTGCATCGTGTGCATTTGGCCATTTCATCATGAGGCAGAGTACACAAAGCGCCAAAAGACTAACTGAATTCATATGTTTAATTTATTGTGAACAGTTTTATTCGTCCAACCTGACCCGTAGGGCAATTTTATTGTTCTGATGTGAAAAGGTTAAAAAATGTTGGCGGCATGTGAAGCTCGTAAATCCTGAAAAATCCATAAATTAGCCACAGCATTGGATGAAGGTCAGGGTTCAAAGCATGGGAAAAAAAGTAGCGGCTTGTAGTCCGGAAAATACGATGAGTATTCCCGCTAACTAGTGTGGTAAATTATACTGCGTACCATTTTCCTATATAATTGTGAACTATCATGTATTTGTATTTGGTCAGAATCCTTTAGAGGATTATTTTACTGAGGAAATATGCCCTTCAGAAGGTGCACATGTCCATCACAAACTCTCCAGAGAGTGGTGGCTCTTGCCCCCAGGAAATTGTAATCCTACAGGAATGCAGGTTTGGAGTTCAGGAGTGATAATAAAAACATTAGCAACATCTGGTAGGAAGCCCCCACAGGTAGGAGTAGAGGATAGGGGTCGGAAGTCACCCGACTCGAACTGATCAGAGGAATAATGTCAAGGAAAGATTGACCGGTCAGACTGACCGGCTCCAAGACTAGAACTACAAATAGTAAGGGTCTTTGTGTAAAAGGTATTTAAGGCCAGTTGTCCAAGAAGACAGCAGAAGAGTAATCCGGCCCATACTCTTTCTCCTGGAAGCTGCAGTTCCGACCTGAGGCTCGCTGAAAAAAATTAAGCTTTTTGTTCAACGATTCCTCGTTGGCGTCTTCTTGCCTCATCATCCATCACACAGTCACTCTGTCCTGGGAGAGTGGCACGAACATCAAATATACAACACTAGTCTGCGCCTAGCTAGCTAGTGCAAATTGCTAAATCAGCCTGGGTTAGGATTAACCCAATTAACCCAAACACATGTAACTCAAAAAGAAACAGCCAGGAAGAGAAGATCCAAATCCAAATCAAAAAGTGTCTCTTCTCCATACTGGATCAGATTATCCTTTCAAGCCAATGGTAATGGGAATTAAAACAGGAAATGTAAAACTGGAAAAATTAAAATCAAACCAGTAAAAGCTCTAAAAAAAAACAGGTCTTGTGGCTGTGCTGGCTGCCTTATGTGGGTTCTGAACCGAGGATGTCCTTGTGGCTTGTGCAGCCCTTTGAGACACTTGTGATTTAGGGCTATATAAACAAACATTGATTAATTGATGAAATAACTTTGGAGCGTTCTGTCGATTCCCGTCAGGCTTTACAGTTTAAAGTTGACATTTTCTATTGACATTAGAAGTATATTATTTCTGAAAAGGTTACAAGCCTTAAAAATCAGGATCTAATAAGATTCAATACAGGAGTTCTGCCTTTAGAAAGATAACAATGCTGCTCTTGGAGAGCGGTATTGATTTAACAATACTGTATGTTTGTTGTTATTGTAGCTTGTGGCAGTGTAGAAGTGCACTGCATCATAGTGAGAGCTCATCTGGTGCAGCTCTTGTATTGGTTGTCATTGCACTTTGCAGGTAACTGTCTGCAATTACAAGACAATTGTAACACTATGCCTTTATCACGGCACGTATCTGAGTTTGACAGTTCATTTTGGGTACAGTAAGGAAACTCGATGCAAAACATAAAACTGCTTACCTTTGGCGTGAACAGCTTTGATGTTTTTGTTGTTTCTAAATAAAACATAAAAACCTGAGGTTGGGCCCCTGTACCATACAGAAAAAATCTGATTAAGAAAAGCTGTAGCGTTTCACCCTCCAAGATTAAAGGCCTACTGAAATGATTTTTTTAAATTTAAACGGGGATAGCAGATCCATTCTATGTGTCATACTTGATCATTTTTGCGATATTGCCATATTTTTGCTGAAAGGATTTAGTAGAGAACGACGACGATAAAGTTCGCAACTTTTGGTCTCTGATAAAAAAAAAGCTTTGCCCCTACCGGAAGTAGCGTGACGTCACAGGAGGAGGGACTGCTCATATTGTCCTATTGTTTACACCAGCAGCGAGAGAGATTCGGACCGAGAAAGCGACGATTACCCCATTAATTTGAGCGAGGGTCAAAGATTCGTGGATGAGGAACGTGAAAGTGAAGGACTAGCGTGCAGTGCAGAAGGTATCTTTTTTCGCTCTGACCGTAACTTAGGTACAAGCTGGCTCATTGGATTCCACACTCTCTCCTTTTTCTATTGTGGATCACGGATTTGTATTTTAAACCACCTCGGATACTATATCCTCTTGAAAATGAGAGTCGAGAACCCGAAATGGACATTCACAGTGACTTTTATCTCCACGACAACACATCGACGAAACACTTTAGCTACGGAGCTAACGTGATAGCGTCGTGCTTAACTGCATATAGAAACAAAATAAATAAATCCCTGACTGGAAGGATAGACAGAAGATCAATAATACTATTAAACCATGGACATGTAACTACACGGTTAATACTTTCCAGCCTGGCGAAGGTTAACAATGCTGTTGCTAACGACGCCATTGAAGCTAACTTAGCAACCGGACCTCACAGAGCTATGATAAAAACATTAGCTATCCACCTACGCCAGCCAGCCCTCATCTGTTCATCAACACCCGTGCTCACCTGCGTTCCAGCGATCGACGGTGCGACGAAGGACTTCACCCAATCACAGATGCGGTCGGCGAGACGGAGGAAGTTAAGGTGAGTTCGCCGGCTAGCGCGTCTGCTATCCATCTCTGTCCTCCTGGCTGTGTTGCTGTAGTCCGCCGCTAATACACAGATCCCACCTACAACTTTCTTCTTTGTAGTCTCCATTGTTCATTAAACAAATTGCAAAAGATTCACCAACACAGATGTCCAGAATACTGTGGAATTTTGAAATGAAAACAGAGCTTTTTTGTATTGTATTCAATGGGGTACCAATACTTCCGTATCAACCGTTCACGTCACGCGCATACGTCATCATATCTAGACGTTTTCAACCGGAAGTGTGGCGGGAAATTTAAAATTGCACTTTATAAGTTAACCCGGCCGTATTGGCATGTGTTGCAATGTTAAGATTTCATCATTGATATCTAAACTATCAGACCGCGTGGTCGGTAGTAGTGGCTTTCAGTAGGCCTTTACGTGTTCAAACACAGGAAAAAGTGCAAAGAAAAAAAACCCCACTATTAATCCTTTATTGGAAATAAGTAATGGCACCTGTTCTCTTCTATGTTTCACAATTAAAGTGTGTCTGTTTGCAGCTGCTGGCCCAGCTTGATGCCTTTTCTTCTGCACACTTTCTTTTCAGAACGTACACGGTTTGTCACGCTGCTGGAGGACGCCGCGAACTGGAAATGACTTTTCTGCGTCTGCGAAATGATTCCATCAGTTTTAAGCGCGCTCCTTCAGTCGAACTGACGAGCGGGCCACCACGCCATAACTCTATTACACTACGCTGAACATTCAAGAAAAAATATGCTCTTCTATTTCATTATGCTAATCCTCAGGCTGAGCATATCCTCCACTATGGCCGCTTCATGCCCCCTGTAGATCATGATTATACGTATATAATGGATTGAAAAGTGTAATTTATTGGTATTTATGTGGATTAAATGCACTGCTGATAGCTTGTCCATTGCTGATTGATTGGAGTAATTTAACTAGCTGCATATCAACAAGATAAAATTAGTCTCGTAATTACATTTTTTTTTTGGGATGTGTTGCGTCACTATAGGAGGGTACTAATCGATGTGCGTCTGCATGCACGCAAGCTGTTGAAGATTTGTATTTCTAAAAATGTCGTCGTGATAATGGGGGCTGACTGCAGAGGGGAGAAAGAGGGCAAAAAATGCAAAAATAGTCTGCAAAAAAACCCTGATATGCTGTTATATGGTTATTTCTCTCCATTTCTGCAGCTTTTATGAGCAATACATGGCAAAACATTTGCTCAAATTATAATTTAGCTTCAGTTATAAGTGCATGATTGAACATACTGGTCATATGACAACAAATATATTTAAAGGCCTACTGAAACCCACTACTGACCACGCAGTCTGATTTATATATATATGATTTATATATCAATGATGAAATCTTAACATTGCAACTACAGATGTCCGATAATATCGGTCTGCCAATATTATCGGCCGATAAATGTGTTAAAATGTAATATCGGAAATTATCGGTATCGGTTTTTTTATTATCAGTATCGTTTTTTTTCATTTATTTTTTTCATTTTTTTATTATTAAATCCACATAAAAAACACAAGATACACTTACAATTAGTGCACCAACCCAAAAAACCTCCCTCCCCCATTTACACTCATTCACACAAAAGGGTTGTTTCTTTCTGTTATTAATATTCTGGTTCCTACATTATATATCAATATATATCAATACAGTCTGCAAGGGATACAGTCCGTAAGCACACATGATTGTGCGTGCTGCTGGTCCACTAATAGTACTAACCTTTAACAGTTAATTTTACAAATTTTCATTAATTACTAGTTTCTATGTAACTGTTTTTATATTGTTTTACTTTCTTTTTTATTCAAGAAAATGTTTTTAATTTATTTATCTTATTTTATTTGATTAATTTTTTTAAAAAGTACCTTATCTTCACCATACATGGTTGTCCAAATTAGGCATAATAATGTGTTGATTCCACGACTGCATATATCGGTTGATATCGGTATCGGTAATTAAAGAGTTGGACAATATCGGCATATCGGATATCGGCAAAAAGCCATTATCGGACATCCCTAATTGCAACACATGCCAATACGGCCGGGTTAACTTATAAAGTGCAATTTTAAATTTCTCGCTAAACTTCCGGTTGAAAAGTCCTTTGGATGATGACGTATGCGTGTGACGTAGCCAGTGAAACAGAGGTATGGATCCCCCATCGAAGCCAAAACAAAATAGCTCTGTTTTCATGTCATTATTCCACAGTATTTTGGACATCTGTGTTGGTGAATCTGTTGCAATTTGTTCATTGTATTATGGAGAAAGAAGGTGAGCAAGCAAAGAAGAAAGTTGTCGGTGCGAAGCGGAGTATTTTGCGAGGGAAGTCAGCAACACAACACAGCCGGTGTTTCATTGTTTACATTCCCGAAAGATGCAGTCAAGATCGAAGAACTCGGACAACAGAGACTCTTACCAGGAGGACTTTGACTTCGATACACAGACGCCTGTAGAGAACTGGGACAACACAGACTCTTACCAGGATTACTTTGATTTGGATGCACAGACGCAGACGCGGTACCGTGAGTACGCAGCTGCGCTTCCAAACATTTGATCGCTTGCCCGTACGTGCGTGTCACGTACGTAACTTTGGGTAAATATATAAGCTTTATGAACCTTGGGTTAGGTGAACGGTCCTTTGGGCTGAGTGATTGTGTGTGTTGTGCATGTGTTTGAATTGTATTGGCGGGTTATATGGATGGGAGCTAGGAGCTAGCATAACAAACACCTAGGTTAATTTGTGGCATATTAAATATAAGCCTGGTTGTGTTGTGGCTAATAGAGTATATATATGTCTTGTGTTTATTTACTGTTGTAGTCATTCCCAGCTGAATATCAGGTCACCCCCGGCTCTCACAGCATCTTCCCTATCTGAATCGCTTCCACTCCCCACTAGTCCTTCACTTCCACTTTCCTCATCCACAAATCTTTCATCCTCGCTCAGATTAACGGGGAAATCGTCGCTTTCTTTGTCCGAATCGCTCTCACTTCTGGCCGCCATCACTGTAAACAATAGGGAACTTTGCGGAAATGTTCAATTGACTACGTCACGCTACTTCCGGTAGGGGCAAGGCTTTTTTTTGTCAGATACCAAAAGTTGCGATCTTTATCGTCGTTGTTCTCTACTAAATCCTTTCACCAAAAATATGGCAATATCGCGAAATGATCAAGTATGACACATAGAATAGATCTGCTATCCCCGTTTAAATAAAAAAAATTCATTTCAGTAGGCCTTTAAACTCATTGTTAATTAATTGTAATGTCATGTGCAGTTTGTGACATTAGTAGAAAACACAGATTTGTATTGAATGTATCGGCATTTCATCCTTTTCTGGTATGTTTGCAATCGTTGATTCGAATACATGTGGAAGTACATAAAATAATTTTACAACGCAAGCTTTTTCTCACATACAGTACAGGCCAAAAATTTGGACACATCTTTTCCTCATTCAATGTGTTTTCTTTATTTTCATGACTATTTACATTGTAGATTGTCACTGAAGGCCTCAAAACTATGAATGAACACATGTGGAGTTATGTACTTAACAAAAAAAAAAAGGTGAAATAACTGAAAACATGTTTTATATTCTAGTTTCTTCAAAATAGCCACCCTTTGCTCTGATTACTTTTTTTGCACACTCTTGGCATTCTCTCGACGAGCTTCAAGAGGTAATGATAATGATAAATGGGTTGTACTTGTATAGCGCTTTTCTACCTTCAAGGTACTCAAAGCGCTTTGACAGTATTTCCACATTTACCCATTCACACACACATTCTAGTCACCTGAATTGGTTTTCACTTCACAGGTGCGCTAGAAGCTCATCAAGAGAATGCCAAGTGTGTGCAAAGCAGTGCTCCTAAGTCAGGGGTCGGCAACCCAAAATGTTGAAAGAGCCATATAGGAGCAAAAATACAAAAACAAATCTGTCTGGAGCCGCAAAAAATTAAAAGCCATATTACATACAGATAGTGTGTCATGAGATATAAATTGAATTAAGATGACTTAAAGTAAACTAAATTACCTCAAATATAGCTACAAATGAGGCATGATGATGCAATATGTACATATAGCTAGCCTAAATAGCATGTTAGCATCGATTAGCTTGCAGTCGTGCAGTGACCAAATATGTCTGATTAGCACTCCACACAAGTCAATAACATCAACAAAACTCACCTTTGTGCACTCACGCACAACGTTTAAAGTTTGGTGGACAAAATGAGACAGAAAAAGAAGTGGCATAAAACACGTCCTAGAAAGTCGGAGAAAGTTATACGTGTAAACAAACTAAGGTGAGTTCAAGGACCGCCAAAATTAGTAGGACAAAACGGCGCTCGCCAAATACTCGAATCAGTGAAGCATGTTTAATATAAACAGTGTGATTTATAACAATTAGGGAGGTTTGTGTCATGTTTGTCCTCATACAGAAATCATATTAAAACAAAAAATGTATTTTTTTCCCCTCATCTTTTTCCATTTTTCATACATTTATGAAAAAGCTCCAGAGAGCCACTAGGGCGGCGCTAAAGAGCCGCATGCGGCGCTAGAGCCGCGGGTTGCCGACCCCTGTCCTAAGTTAATGTTGCTGATCAATTTGAATGTAATAATATTTATTGACTTTATTTCATTCCTTTTTTCATTATCAAATGGTTCAGGATTTATTTTATTTTTTTTAGGCAAATTAATGCACTTTAAAGCTTTTTTGTTACATACTAAAAACATGTTAAGTTGATCTATATTTAATTTTTTGTTTTTCTTACATTTTAATAAGGATACAGTGTTATGCAGAAGTGTACTTATAACAATTTAAAGACAAATGTTACCATTTATAGACCTTTTTTTTCTTCCTTGGGGGCATAACAGAAAATAATTGAGAAGCACTGAAATGTTGCATATGTCTGGCTTGTGTGCTATTGTGTGCTTAGCTGTGGTGGAGCTGCTGGCTCCTAGTAGCCCATAGCCAACCATGTTTCCAGTTTGTAAATGACTTCAGTAAAATACAAGAAAAGACCAATCCTGTGTGTTCACTGGAGGACATTCAGAGAAGTTAATGGTCAATCCAGCTCTGCATAAGTCAACATGTTTGTATCGGAGATTTTAAGTGCAAGCCGATATAATCAGATATTTGTTTTTTTGCTGACATCAGACTAATATAAAGTTTTTGATCAGGACACCCCTCAGTCAGGCTTGAGCATATCATTTGCAAGTTGTTTTTTTTGGCCCCACGAGTCAAAATAATCGCCCAGGCCTGCTCTATCATAATCAACATGTTGATATTATACAGTGTTTGTACAATACTTTATTATACCTGAACTATCCCCTGATAGGTCAAATCATTTCAATGAGCAATAAGACTCTAATGCTGTCTAATACTATGAAACAACTATGAAGAGAGGTGTAAACATATACAGACATGTACTTTGTTGTTCATTTCCGGATTTTTAAGCCGTGATTTGTCACCTCCGGTGTAATTTATCCCGACGTCAGCGTGATGGGACTCAGATCAAGGTCAGCAAGGGAGGAAGAGGGGGGTGCTTGGGGAGTTAAAGAGAAATGGAGGCCAGGGGGTGCGAGTGATGACTCACACCTTTAAAAGCATCTCATTGTTGAAAGTATTTATTTGGGCAATCCTTTTCAATTTGCTATTAGATGTCTGTCAGCAGCCACAGATGAGCTGTTATAAAACAATATTCGGAATACATTCAAAATGTGCACGTGTGCGTGTGTGTGTTTATTTTAATGGAGGGCAACCTTCAGCGGGTCAATTGCACTTCAATATTCACTCCAGCTTTCTCATGCCAAGTCTCTCCTTGCCTCGCCTCTCTGCCTCTATGCTAATAGACGCTAGCATATGCTAACCGCTGTCGGGATATTTATGCGGCAGCCACCGTATTTAGGGCCAAATTAACATTTGTTTGCTCTGTTGTTGGGTGAATCAGTAGCCTAGCAAGCAAATGCATAATGCATCCGGTTAGCTCACGGTACATTAGCCTCAGAAGTTTTGCGACTTAATCCCCCCTCCCCCCTCCATAATTATGATTATCCCCGCACATTTGTCGCATCTCGCACTAGCGTCGCTCATTCAGCCGACGCGATGCAGGTCAGGTTTAGTTTAATTACTATTTGTAGGGGACAATCACCTTTTCCATGCCTACCGGTCCTTTTTCTTACACTTTTCAATACAATGAAGTGAATTGAGATGAAGCGGTGCTTGCAAAGAACATACAATGTGATTTCATATATGAATTAGCATGAAATGACATACACACAAGCGCCCCGATGGCTCCAGGCGGAACAGGCATTGAGACGCGCTGGCATTTATAGTAAGGCTTAGTTATTAATAAAACACATGTATGCAATAATTAGATTTCCAGGCTGGTTGTTATACTGTACATCCCATTAAGGCGTCTATAAAAGGGTCTGTTTGCAACTTGCTCAAAGTTCCATTTTTCAAACCACTGGTTATCTTATGTTACCATTGCAGATGTAATAAATACATTTCTATACATTTTGTGCATTTAAGATGCTAAATAAATCAATGATAAATGGGTTATACTTGTATAGCGCTTTTCTACCTTCAAGGTACTCAAAGTGCTTTGACAGTATTTCCACATTCACCCATTCACACACACATTCACACACTGATGGCGGGAGCTGCCATGCAAGGTGCTAACCAGCAGCCATCAGGAGCAAGGGTGAAGTGTCTTGCCCAAGGACACAACGGACGTGACTAGGATGGTAGAAGGTGGGGATTGGAACCCCAGTAACCAGCAACCCTCCGATTGCTGGCACGGCCACTCTACCAACTTCGCCACGCCGTCCCGGCCAATCCAACGTAGGTCAAACAAATGTACTTGTAACTAAACCAGTGGTTCTTAATCTTGTTGGAGGTACCGAACCCCACCAGTTTCATATGTGCATTCACCGAACCCTTCTTTAGTGAAAAATAAAATGTTTCGTTTTTTTTCAAATTCAAGACAAAGTTATATGTTTTTGGTAACACTTTAGTATGTGGAACATATTTTAAGTAACAAAGACTTACTTTAGAGCAGGGGTCTCAAACTCAATTTACCTGGGGGCCACTGGATGCAGAAACTGGGTGAGGCTGGGCCGCAAGAAAAGATTTCTTAAAAAAAATCTAACATGCACTTTTTAATGAATTCACCTTCTTTGAATGTCTTTCCCGCCCTAACAACCATCTCACTCACCATGTAGCTAGCTTTGACTGCTGCATCGCTCTTTTCGCTTGCTTCCTTGACGAAATCTTGTCTCTCTCTCTCATCTCCCTGGTATTTTGCATACTCCTCAGCATGTCTAGTTGTATAATGACGTTTCAAATTGTATTCCTTGTGCATCGCAACTTTCTCTGTATCAACTACAGAAAAGAGCTATAAGGATTATTCATAAAGTAGATTACTTAGAACACACTAACATATTATTTATTAATTCAGGTTTATTGAAATTACAGGAGCTAGTAAAGTTACAGACATTATGTGTCATGTTTAAGGCTAAAAGTAAAACATTACCAGCAAATTTACAAAAAATGTTTGTCATCACTTCTGAGAAAGAAGAGCATAGAAGAAAGGGTCATTTCCAACATCAGTATTCAAGGACAACTTCAAAACAAATGTGCATATCAGTGGTGGGGGTTAAACTATGGAATTCTCTTTACAATGAGATAGAAGATTGTAAACATATATTCCAAATGAAAAAATATATAAAGACAGAACAATAATATCATATGGACAGCCATAAGTGTTTACATTTTGCTTTATATTTATTATTTTACTTATTTTTTGCCTGGTTTTGTATTTGTTTTGTATCATCCCGTGAGGTGTATATTACGTCTTTTGTTTTTTGTGTTCGGTTTGTGCATCATGAAGTTTTGCACTTCTTGTGTTTTTTTGTGTGTTTTTTTGTTTGTTTTCGTTATATTTGGATGTAATTGTTGGTTTATATGATATCATTAAGTAAGACTACGTATTATGTTGAAGGGGGCAGAAAAATATCAGATTTTTCTTCATCCTGCTCCTTCTCAGGCATTGGTGTGTAAATGGGGGGGCTCGCCGTGGAGTTTACAGTTACAGTAGCACAATTAGCCCCGAACGGGCTAACATCACCACTAACGTGTTACACGTCTGATTCGCCCAGCGCTGGGGTCCAGTGCACCACACTTTTGTATTGTCGCTCGCTCCTTCGGCGGAGTGCTTTGGAATATCTGATAGTATATATCTGTATCATGAATCAATTTAAGTGGACCCCGACTTAAACAAGTTGAAAAACTTATTTGGGTGTTACCATTTAGTGGTCAATTGTATGGAATATGTACTTCATTGTGCAACCTACTACTACTAATTAAAGTCTCAATCAAAGCGCTCATCTTCCCCGCCCGGACTGTTTACAGCGGGGGCGGGAGCGAGCAGGCGGGCGAGCGAGGGAGGGAGGCAGGGAAGAAGAGCGTGTGCGGGTGTCGTGGAAAAGCGGCAAAATGTTTCTCTGCTTGCATCACGCAAGTGACGTCAATGCCTACTTGCCAACCTTGAGACCTCCGAATTCGGGAGATGGGGGGGAGGTTGAGGTGTGTGTTTTTGTAGCCCGGAAAAGTTAGGGCTGCAAAGGGTTCTGGGTATTTGTTCTGTTGTGTTTATGTTGTGTTTAGGTGCGGATGTTCTCCCGAAATGTGTTTGTCATTCTTGTTTGGTGTGGGTTCACAGCATATTTGTAACAGTGTTAAAAAATAAATAAAATAAAATATGACCACTCTCAGTGTGACATGTGTGGCTGTTCCTCAACTATGTCTTGCAATGACTTGCATGTGTCTGCAGAAGCCTCATACAACATGTGTCTGAGCAAGCACACTGTTAGTATGGAGATAAAGATGATGCGGTGACGGTTTCTAGAGTATACTAAAGGCAGTGCCATCATGGCACGCCCTCGATATTGTCGAGAGCCTCATACCACACTGTGATTGGTAGATACCATCAGCTCCGCACACAACGCTGTTAAGCGCCATTCATTCAAAACTCGCGGGCCGCACTAACATTAAACTGTCATATTAAGGCGGGGGCCGCACAATAACGTCTCGCGGGCCGCAATTGGCCCGCGGGCCGCATGTTTGAGACCCCTGCTTTAGAGTTATTTGGTTAAGGTTAGCCCTGCGATGAGGTGGCGACTTGTCCAGGGTGTACCCCGCCTTCTGCCCGATTGAGGCTGAGATAGGCTCCAGCGCCCCCCTCGACCCCGAAGGGAATAAGCGGTAGAAAATGGATGGATGGGTGGATGGTTAGGGTTAGGGTTAGGGCCATGGTTAGAGGGTTAGGGTTATAATAAGGCCACGCCGAATAAGGCATTAATCAGTACTTAATAATGACTAGTTAAGAGCCAATATGTTACTAATTTGCATGTTAATAAGCAACTAATTCATGGTGAATATGTTCCCTATACTAAAGTGTTACCATGTTTTTTTACTGGTGCACAAAATGAACCGTGCATGAACATCACCTTGTTCAAACAACAAAACCAACACAGTGCATAAACTCACAACAAATTACACACCTGCAAATCAGTGTGACTTCTGCTGTTGCCGTATCCGTAATACGCCGATAGGGAGAAGTTTTTATTTACACGATGAGTCGGGTGTGTCTTGACCTCCGCCGAAACCCTGAGCCCGTCTCACCGAACCCCTGGGGTTCGATCGAACCCAGGTTAAGAACCACTGAACTAAATTATGGGAACAAAACAATGATAAATAAATAAATCATGGAAAAATTACTTTAAATGCGATTGTAATTAAATACATACAGTCGTGGACAAAAGTTGACATACACTTGTGAAGAACATAATGTCATGACTGTCTTGAGTTTACAATAATTTCTACAATTCTTATTTTTTTGTGATAGAGTGATTGGAGCACATACTTGTTGGTCACAAAAAACATTCATGAAGTTTGGTTCTTTTACAAATTTATTATGGGTCTACTGAAAATGTGACCATCTGCTGGGTCAAAAGTATACATACAGCAATGTTAATATTTGCTTACATGTCCCTTGGCAAGTTTCACTGCAATAAGGCGCTTTTGGTAGCCATCCACAAGCTTCTGCTTGAATTTTTGACCACTCTTCTTGACAAAACTGGTGTAGTTCAGCTAAATTTGTTGGTTTTCTGACATGGACTTGTTTCTTCAGCATTGTCCACACATTTAAGTCAGGACTTTGGGAAGGCCATTCTAAAACCTTGATTTTAGCCTGATTTAGCCATTCCTTTACCACTTTTGACGTGTCTTTGGGGTCATTGTCCTGTTGGAACACCCAACTGCGCCCAAGACCCAACCTCTGGGCTGATGATTTTAGCTTGTCCTGAAGAATTTGGAGGTAATCCTCCCTTTTCATTGTCCCATTTACTCTCTGTAAAGCACCAGTTCCTTTGGCAACAAAACAGGCCCAGAGCATAATAATAATAATAGATTGTATTTGTAAAAAGCACTTTACTTTGAGTAAACAACCTCAAAGTGCTACAGTGTATTTAAAAAAAAATAAAATAAAAAGATAATAAAAAATCAATAAAAATAAAAAACTATAACAAGCAAATAGCTACAACTAGTATACTACCACCACCATGCTTGACGGTAGGATAAGTGTTCCTGGGATTAAAGGCCTCACCTTTTCTCCTCCAAAACATATTGCTGGGTATTGTGGCCAAACAACTCAATTTTTGTTTCATCTGACATCACATGGACAAAGATAAGACCTTCTGGAGGAAAGTTCTGTGGTCAGATGAAACAAAAACACACAAGCTTGCCGGAATGTTTGTGGATGGCTACCAAAAGTGCCTTATTGCAGTGAAACTTGCCAAGGGACATGTAAGCAAATATTAACATTGCTGTATGTATACTTTTGACCCAGCAGATTTGCTCACATTTTCAGTAAACCCATAATAAATTCATAAAAGAACCAAACTTCATGAATGTTTTTTGAGACCAACAAGTATGTGCTCCAATCACTCTATCACAAAAAAATAGGAGTTGTAGAAATGATTGTAAACTCAAGACAGCCATGACATTATGTTCTTAACAAGTGTATGTCAACTTTTGACCACGACTGTAAATGTGTTATTAAATGTGTCATTAATTTATTCAACAGAACATTAAATGATTGAATCATTTAAAGGAGATGCAACATTTACACAAATGCCTAGAGGGCGCCAACTTACAGTGAGCTTCAAGCACACCTGTGAAGTGAAAACCATTTCAGGTGACTACCTCTTCAAGCTCATTGAGAGAATGCAAAGAGTGTGCAAAGCGGTAATCAGAGCAAAGGGTGGCTATTTTGAAGAAACTATAATATAAAACGTGTTTTCAGTTATTTCACCTTTTTTTGTTAAGTACATAAATCCACATGTGTTCATTCAGTTTTGATGCCTTCAGTGACAATCTACAATGTAAATAGTCATGAAAATAAAGAAAACGTATTGAAAGAGAAGGTGTGCCCAAAATTTACCAGGCATGTGATTTGAACATAATGAAAAAGACTGAAAATAAGCCGGGCAGCCAGGTCCAGGGCACTGCCCTGGTGGGGGGACAACACCAATGAAAATAAAATGTAGCATTTAGACAGGCTATACTGTAGCAAAAGTCATCACATGTCTGCCACAATCGTTCTTAAATGTGTATTCCACGTCTTCCATGTCGAGAGCAGTTTTGATTTGGGCTTAAATGGTAAACAACTCAAACGAAGGTTCAGTTGAGTTCAGTTCAGTTTCAGTTTATTTCGAACATGCCAAGCCAGCGGCGTATCTGGGTGTTGTTGATAAATGGCTTTGGCTTTGCATTGTAGAGTTTTAACTTGCACTTACAAATGTAGCGACAAACTGTAGTTGCTGACAGTGGTTTTCTGAAATGTTCCTGAGCCCATATGGTGATATCCTTTCCACACTGATGTCGCTTTTTGATGCAGTACCGCCTGAGGGATCGAAGGTCACGGGCTTAGCCGCGGTGACTCTCGCCCCATCCGTGTTTGTGAACGACTGAGCATTTCATGGAAGCTGCCTTTATACTTACCTGTTCATTTGTGGGATGTTCCAAATAAGTGATGAGCATTCCTCAACTTTCTGTCTTTTTTGCCACTTCTGCCAGCTTTTTTGAAACATGTTGCAGGCATCAAATTACCAAATGAGCTAATATTTGCAAAAAATTCAGTTTTCCAGTTCAAACATTAAAGGCCTACTGAAAGCCACTACTACCGACCACGCAGTCTGATAGTTTATATATCAATGATGAAATCTTAACATTGCAACACATGCCAATACGGCCGGGTTAACTTATAAAGTGACATTTTAAAATTCCCGGGAAATATCCGGCTGAAACATCGCGGTATGATGACGTATGCGCGTGACGAAGTCCGAGTAACGGAAGTTATGGTACCCCGTAGAATCCTATACAAAAAGCTCTGTTTTCATTTCATAATTCCACAGTATTCTGGACATCTTTTGCAATTTTTTTAATGAACAATGAAGGCTGCAAAGAAGACAGTTGTAGGTGGGATCAGTGTATTAGCAGCGGACTACAGCAACACAACCAGGAGGACTTGTTGGAGCGCTAGCCGCGCTAGGCGCGCTAGCCGCGCTAGCCGCGCTAGCCGCGCTAGCCGCCGACTTCACCTTGACTTCCTACGTCTCCGGGCCGCCAAACGCATCGGGTGAAGTCCTTCGTCCTTCTGCCGATCGCTGGAACGCAGGTGAGCACGGGTGTTGATGAGCAAATGAGGGCTGGCTGGCGTAGGTGGAGAGCTAATGTTTTTAGCATAGCTCTGTGCAGTCCGGTTGCTAAGTTAGCTTCATTGGCGTCGTTAGCACAGCATTTTTAACCTTCGCCAGCCTGGAAAGCATTAACCGTGTATTTACATGTCCACGGTTTAATAGTATTGTTGATTTTCTATCTATACTTCCAGTCAGGGGTTTATTTCTTTTGTTTCTATATGCAGTTAAAGCAAGATGCTATCACGTTAGCTCGTAGCTAAAGCATTTCGCCGATGTATTGTCGTGGAGATAAAAGGCACTGAATGTCCATTTCGCGTTCTCGACTCTCATTTTCAAGAGGATATAGTATCCCAGGTGGTTTAATATACAAATCTGCGATCTACAATAGAAAAAGGAGAGAGTGTGGAATCCAATGAGCCAGCTTGTACCTAAGTTACGGTCAGAGCGAAAAAAGATACGTCCATCGCTGCCTCTCAAGTCCTTCACTGTAACGTTCCTCATCTACGAATCTTTCATCCTCGCTCAAATTAATGGGGTAATCATCACTTTCTCGGTCCGAATCTCTCTCGCTCCGTTGTAAACAACGGGGAATTGTGAGGAATACTAGCTCCTGTGACGTCACGCTACTTCCGCTACAGGCAAGGCTTTTTTTTATCAGCGAGCAAAAGTTGCGAACTTTATCGTCGATTTTCTCTACTAAATCCTTTCAGCAAAAATATGGCAATATCGCGAAATGATCAAGTATGACACATAGAATGGATCTGCTATTCCCGTTTAAATAAAAAAAAATCATTTCAGTAGGCCTTTAAATATCTTGTCTTTTCAATTGACTATAGGTTGAAAAGGATTTGCAAAACATTGTATTTTGTTTTTATTTACCAATTACACAGCGCGCTAACTTCACTGGTTTTGGGGTTCGTAAAAGCCATTGTTTTAATTGTATCAGCATTTCAGTGTTGCAATGGCAACTTATTAAGGAGCTAAATATGATATCATTCCACAAGAGTCAGTCTTTGCCATCTTTTTGATTTCAGCTTGTGTGTTTTATCGTTCAGGGGGGTATTTTTCCTGGGGGTCGCGCTTTGAAAGTTGCCCTACATTTGGCCCTCTGGCTTTAAAATGTGTGGCCTGTCAAGCTCGGGGATCTCTCACTCCCGCCAACGACCGTCCGCTTGGTCAAGTGAGTTATTACCGGGGTACCGCTCCACACACACACACATACTGTACATATACATGCACACACTTCTATATGCACACAATCCAAGTCATCCATTACTGTGCCTGTCAGCTGAGCATGCAATCAATACCTGCCCCGCCTCCCTGCACACGTGTGATGGAAGGCAAACGGTTGGAGAGAAGAGCAGGAAAAAGAGGATTAAAGGGAGGAGGGGGACATTGAGGAGTGAGCGGGTGGGTACGTCTTGGGGGCAGGCGGTGACAGAGAGAGGAAGAGAAGTGAGATGACAAGAAAAATGTCAAGAGAGCAGAGGCAAACAACAGAGCGGTGTAATATATAAGCAAACAGCGGGATGGAGCGAGTGTGGGAGATGGAGGACAGTGATGAGGAGAGGCAGAGGAAAATAATAATAAATGTACGTGTGTGTGAGAGTAGAGAATGGAAAGTGGGTGCAATGGAAGATAACACTATATATAATGGCAGAGGTTCAGGAATAGATCAGAGTGATTTGTGATTATCCAACGCTCACGTCTGCAACCGCTGACTGCAAACACACAAACATAGCATACCAGCCTGTCCAACACAAAAAAGGGGATGGGAAGACAGCTGTGTTTAAGAAAAGAAAGAAAAAAAGAAAAAAAAGAAAGAAAAAAAAAATCAGGCTTCTATACACATGCTAAAAATTAAGCCTAGAGCTGGTCAACTACAGACAAGATCATTTTAGTTTTCGCCCACAAATAGGCTAACCTAGCATGATGTTGCTTTTGAACAACCTCGCTCTCAACACCAGCAAGACCAGAGAGATCATCGTCGACTTCAGGAGGAGCAGCACCGACACTGCCCCCCTCTACATCAACGGCGAGCGTGTGGAGGCGGTCCACACCTTCAGGTACCTTGGAGTCCACATCTCTAACGACTTTTCCTGGACAGTCAACACCACAGCAATCATCAATACACTTCCTGAGAGTCCTCGGGAAGTACAACCTGAAGCCTGACCTGCCGCTGACCTTCTACCGCTCGTCCATCGAGAGCCTGCTGACCTACTGTATTACAGTATGGTACGGCAGCTGCACTGCAGCAGACAGGGAGAGGCTGCAAAGAGTGGTCAAGACGGCTCAAAAGATCATCGGCCGCCCTCTCCAATGGACATCTACACCTCCACATCAAGGACAGCAGTGCCATCATCAAGGACAGCACCCACCCTGGCTCTGACCTGTTCCACCTGCTGCCCTCTGGGAAGCGCTACAGGTGCATTAAAACCAAGACAAACAGGCTAAAAAACAGCTTCTTCCCCAGGGCCATAACCACCCTGAACAGACTTCCCCATTGACCCTCATAACTGCCTTCTCTTCGGTGCCATTCCACCAACCACCCTGTTTCATGTAGATATTAATGTACATATTCATTTCACAGCCCTTTGAGACACTTGTGATTTAGGGCTATATAAATAAACATTGATTGATTGATTGATTGATTTCACCCTCTGTATAGAGTGTACACTTGTTTTATCGCACTTGTATGGAATGGCCTCAATCTCGTTACCCTGCGTTATGACAATAAAGCTGATTCTGATTCTGATTCTTCTGAAATGTTATCATAACTGTTGTTAGCAATGTAGCTCACAAAGCTATGCTAGGGTTGCTAATGTTTATGCCCAGTAGGGTTGTACAGTATACCGGTATTAGTATATGTGGAGGGGGGGCGTGGCCTGCGGGCCTGCAGCGGAACGGGGTGTGCCAGGACCGGCCTCGAAGTCAGCGACAGGTGCGTAGATGGCCCAGGTGGGCCTTATTATTGTAGTAGAATTTCTGACCTTTTGACCTATATTTCTTGTCTTTTAAGAATGTCCGCTCATTTTCAATACTCTTGTATTTTTGTGCCATTGAATGGACCAGTTGTGGGACAAAAGTGAATATTAAGTCGTGCCAACCTGTCTATAGAATGTGTTGACTGTCTAAAGGATTCGAGTTGTTATGGAACAGATAGGAAAAGCAAAACAAGACATTGACGCATTCGATAAGGAACGATGACGCACAACAGACATATAAAAAATGGCAGAAGACCGGAACTCGGGAGTGATTTTGGCTTGTGTGTGTCTTGTTTGCTCCGGAGTAACTTGTGGTTTGTCTGCACGGCCAACTCAATTCAACCTGCACTTCTGATAATGGGTAAATAAATTTGTTGTACTAAACTACTTTTGTTGCCTGCTTAAGCTTCGGACAATCCACTACATTATCTAATCACCTGTCGCTCTGTTTAAGCAGCAGCCGGGGAGGAGAGAGGTTTTTGGAGTTGGATTTGCAGCGAGAGCGAGAGCATGGCGGACACGGACGAAAGACAATTGCTGGAAAGCAACCCGCTGAACTATTACAGAATAAAACCGTATTGTAACCCTGATCCGGGCTCTCATGTCGGTGATTGGTGGTCCGAAGAACCCCCTGGAGGGCAACCTCCACAGTATAGTACCGCAATAATAATAATGAGTCATATTCGGTACTATACCGCCTCTAATAAGTACTGGTCCCCCCCCGCCCCCACCTCCTGTTGTCATCACGTCGTGTAATTACTGGTTTACGAGCAGAGGAGTATGTTCGGCAGTGCACAATCACGGAGTACTTACAAGCAGACACAGTGTGTAGACAGAAAAGGGAGAACGGGCGCATTTTGGCTTAGAAACTAAAGATAAAGGTGACGCTATAATACTGAAACGCCCTCAGGAAGAGGTGCTTTAAGACATGGCTAACTAGCTAGCTAGCGGCTAAAGTCCATCCACAGCTACTTCTAAATCACTAATCTTTGCCTCCATGGCGACAAATAAAGTAAGTTTCTTACAAGTATCATCCCTACAGGACGAGGAGTAGCTAAACATGCTTCACTACACACCGTAGCTCACCGGCGTCAAAATGTAAACAAACGCCATGGGTGGATCTACACCTAACATCCACTGTAATGATACCAAGTACAGGAGCGTATCTAGTCAATACTACTATGATTACATCGATATTTTTAAGCATCACAATATCTTCTTTCGTTTTTTTATATTTATAAACTCAAGAAATACGTCCATGGACACATGAGGACTTTGAATATGACCAATGTATGATCCTGTAACTACTTGGTAGCGGATTGATACCTAAATTTGTGTTATCATCCAAAACTAATGTAAAGCATCCAAACAAAAGAAGAATAAGTGATTATTACATTTTAACAGAAGTGTAGATAGAACAAGTTAAAAGGGAAAGTAAGCAGATATTAAAAGTAAATGAACAAGTAGATTAATAATTCATTTCTAGCGCTCGTCCCTCATAATGTTGACAAAATAATAGAATGGAAAATGACAATATGTTACTGCATATGTCAGCAGACTAAACTAGGAGCATTTGTTTGTTTACTTACTAATAAAAGACAAGTTGTTTACGTAGTAATAAAAGACAAGTTGTCTTGTATGTTTACTATTTTATTTAAGGACAAACTAGCAATAAGAAACATATGTTTAATGTACCCTAAGATTTGTTGTTAAAATAAAGCCAATAATGCCATTTTTGTGGTCCCCTTTATTTAGAAAAGTATCCAAAAGTATTGAAATACATTTTGGTACCGGTAACAAAAATGTTGGTATCGGGACAACACTAGCGCCCACTCATCCCATTGCATAATGCTATGTTGTTTTATGTAATCAATGACAATTATTACGTCGAATAAATCCAGAGTTACAGTGGACTCGACTTACTGTGAACCCCGTAAGCTCAAACCAAAACACCCGATCTTACTCGCTAACAATAGCCTATGGCTCGAGATCGACATAACTTTGTTTTTCCAACAATGGGGAGGAACAAAGTGAGTGTAAAGGACAGCGCTGAATAGAATAAATAGATTAGTTTTAGTGAATTATAGAAAAAAAATGTATAAAAAAAAAACATGACTGAGCTTGTAGGCGACTTTGATTGATTGATTGAGACTTTTATTAGTAGGTTGCACAGTGAAGTACATATTCCGTACAATTGACCACTAAATGGTAACACCCGAATACGTTTTTCAACTTGTTTAAGTCGGGGTCCACTTAAATTGATTCATGATACAGATATATACTATCATATATACTATCATCATAATACAGTCATCACACAAGATAATCACATTGAATTATTTACATTATTTACAATCAGGGGTGTGGAGGGGGTGGGGGGTAGGATATGGACAGCAAGTAGTGGACATATAGAGAGAGAGAGAAAGAGAGCGAGAGAGAGAGAGGAGAGAGAGAGAGAGAGAGAGGAGAGAGAGAGAGAGAGAGAGAGAGAGAGAGAGAGAGAGAGAGAGAGAGAGAGAGAGAGAGAGAGAGAGAGAGAGAGAGAGAGATCAGAAGGCATAAGAAAAAGTATCTGCATTTGATTGTTTACATTTGATTATTACCAATCCGGGGAGGGTGTTAGTTTAGGGTTGTAGCTGCCTGGAGGTGAACTTTTAGTGCGGTTTTGAAGGAGGATAGAGATGCCCTTTCTTTTATACCTGTTGGGAGCGCATTCCACATTGATGTGGCATCGAAAGAGAATGAGTTAAGACCTTTGTTAGTTCGGAATCTGGGTTTAACGTGGTTAGTGGAGCTCCCTACTGAAGCAGAAGGCGTTGATAACAGCAGCCAAAGACGTTAAAATAATACCTCAATGGCGGTTATTTAACCATGAAGTTATGGGAAGAACTGCTGATGGTGTATTTGACGGAGAAGCAGCTTGGAAGAGATACCGTAGAAGTCCGCTCTTCAAGGTAAATGCTGAACATTATTATTACATTACTTCATAAAACTACTGTAGTTATTTGTAGTACATATTTTGTTGTTTTCCATACAATATTTGATCTATTTGTCTGTTTGTAGTCATACCAAAGACTATAAAAATGGGACCCATTGGGGGTTAAATCACAAAAAATGATTTCTGGGCGCGGCCACCGCTGCTGCTCCCCTCACCTCCCAGGGGGTGATCAAGGGTGATGGGTCAAATGCAGAGAATAATTTCGCCACACCTAGTGTGTGTGTGACAATCATTGGTACTTTAACTTTACATTGAACTTAAAAGGCATGTGACATGTTAAAACTGGGCTGATTGGTGGGGGACAAACATTAAAGAAATGGATTTTTTATTATTTTCAATGGGAAACGCTGTTTTGCGATGACTTTTCCAGGTACGAGGTACCTGGTAACGTCGTATCTGGAGGTGCCATTGTCTATGTGAAAATAGCACAACAAATATTTTACACCACATTAGCATTAAAACTACAGACACACAAAACCACGAGTATCCCAAAAAAAGATCCTACTAAAAGCACTTATTTTCAACCTGTCTAAATTCCAGCACCCTGGATAGATTTTAGAACACACAGAGGTATTTCAAATGATGCTGGGTGAAGTAACAAGCCGGAACAGGCACACGTGGCCCCGGCAATCTTCATGCTAAACACGGCTAACACGCCACTAAAGGGCTTCGGCGGTCTGGGCCGCGTTGATAACAGCAAACAAAATAAAGCCAAACACTTTAAACACACATACATAGAAAAAACAAAAAAGCTTTGCAATAATCTCACACAAACACACACCCATGTGGACACAAGGCCTTGTTGGATGAATGCCACTCTCTCCAGCCACGCAAACACACATCATTGGAGTCTTAAATGTTGTTTTTTAACTTGTTGTCGCCTGTTTCTGTGTGATGATGGCAAAATATTTCACTTGCAACAAACGATCAAGCGAAAAAAACTAAACTTATATAAGATTGCTATTTTAAGCCAATTGTCTGACGATACAGAAAGATGTGAATGTGAATTATATTTATACAGCGCTTTTCTCTAGTGACTCAAAGCGCGTGTACATAGTTAAACCTCATATCTAAGTTACATTTAAACCAGTGTGGGTGGCACTGGGAGCAGGTGGGTAAAGTGTCTTGCCCAAGGACACAACGGCAGTTGTAACTTTAATATATATTTTTCGGAGTATAAGTCGCTCCGGAGTATAAGTCGCACCGGCCGAAAATGCATAATAAAGAAGGAAAAAACATATATGAGTCTCACTGGAGTATAAGTCGCATTTTTTGGGGGAAATGTATTTGATAAAAGCCAACACCAAGAATAAATAAATAAATAAATGATAAATGGGTTATACTTGTATAGCGCTTTTCTACCTTCAAGGTACTCAAAGCGCTTTGACAGTATTTCCACATTCACCCACACATTCACACACTGATGGAGGGAGCTGCCATGCAAGGCGCTACCAGCACCCATCAGGAGCAAGGGTGAAGTGTCTTGCCCAAGGACACAACGGATGTGACTAGGATGGTAGAAGGTGGGGATTGAACCCCAGTAACCAGCAACCATCCGATTGCTGGCACGGCCACTCTACCAACTTCGCCACGCCGTCCCCATAGACATTTGAAAGGCAATTTAAAATAAATAAAGAATAGTGAACAACAGGCTGAATAAGTGTACGTTATATGAGGCATAAATAACCAACTGAGAACGTGCCGGGTATGTTAACGTAACATATTATGGTAAGAGTCATTCAAATAACTATAACATATAGAACATGCTATACGTTTACCAAACAATCTGTCACTCCTAATCGCTAAATCCTATGAAATCTTATACGTCTAGTCCAGGGGTGTCAAACGTACGGCCCGAGGGCCGGATCAGGCCCGCGAACAGGTTTTATCCGGCCCGCGGGATGAGTTTACTAAATATAAAAATTACCCTGAAATTTTTGAATGAAAAAACAGCTGTTCTAAATGTGTCCACTGGATGTCACAATAGCAATTATTTGTATATTTGTACAAAATAAACCACATGATGTTAGTACATCAGTCGAGGAAAATGATCAAACTACATAAATAACATAATTTAATTTGATTTTGATATAATTGTTTTATCTTGATAGATTGAAAATTAACACCAATGAGTTGACGGATGAGCAATATCACATAATTTATTCAGAAAATATAAATAACGACAAATAAAGTATATATTCTACTAATCGCAACAGGTAATTGTAAAAAAAAAACATGATTTGTACAATTTCAGAATGTGCTTGTTCTATTTTTTAACAAAAAAAAATTCGGAAGTTGTCTTAATTTTTAAGTTACCGTGCCGTGATTTTACCAGTGCGGCCCACTTGGGAGTAGATTTTTCTCCATGTGGCCCCAGAGCTAAAATGGGTTTGACACCCCTGGTCTAGTCTCTTACGTGAATGAGCTAAATAATATTATTTGATATTTTACGCTAATGTGTTAACAATTTCACACATAAGTCGTCGCTCCTGAGTATAAGTCAAACTATGAAAAAAAAACTGCGACTTATAGTCCGAAAAATACGGTACCCGAGATATACCCGTGGACAGATATCTACAGAATGTCCAAGTATTAAGAGGACAGTGGCGTCTTTTAAGGAGCAAAAGTTTAACTGGAGCAACAGCGCCAAGCAAGTGTGACATCATGCTCGCCTCTTTCAACAGACATCGAGGGACAGAAGTTAAGAGTCTCTAAACAAGAGTACAGTCTATAATAACACCAAAAGAAGACTCTAGATTTGTTGCTAGTTTTCAATAAAAAAGTAATTAAAAGTCTCTAGACACTTGAAAAAATTCAACTGTACGGTTAAGCAGCAACAATTGAAAATATAGTATCTTGGCTGTTTAGGGAAACCCTGTACTGTACAGTCGTGGTCAAAAGTTGACATACACTTGTAAAGAACATAATGTCATGGCTGTCTTGAGTTTCCAATCATTTCTACAACTCTTATTTTTTTGTGATAGAGTGATTGGAGCACATACTTGTTGGTCACAAAAAACATTCATGAAGTTTGGTTCTTTTACAAATTTATTATGGGTCTACTGAAAATGTGACCAAATCTGCTGGGTCAAAAGTATACATACAGCAATGTTAATATTTGCTTACATGTCCCTTGGCAAGTTTCACTGCAATAAGGCGTCCACAAGCTTCTGGTTAAATTTTTGACCACTCCTCTTGACAAAATTGGTGCAGTTCAGCTAAATTTGTTGGTTTTCTGACATGGACTTGTTTCTTCAGCATTGTCCACAGGTTCTCGATGGGGTTTAAGTCAGGACTTTAGGAAGGCCATTCTAATACCTTAATTCTAGCCTGATTTAGCCATTCCTTTACCACTTTTGATGTGTGTTTGGGGTCATTGTCCTGTTGGAACACCCAACTGATCCCAAGACCCAACCCCTGGGCTGATGATTTTAGGTTGTCCTGATCCTCCTTTTTTATTGTCCTATTTACTCTCTGTAAAGCACCAATTCCATTGGCAGCAAAACAGACCCAGAGCATAACACTACCACCACCATGCTTGACGGTAGGAATGGTATTCCTGGGATTAAAGGCCTCACCTTTTCTCCTCCAAACATATTGCTGGGTATTGTGGCCAAACGGCTCAATTTTTGTTTCATCTGACCACAGAACTTTCCTCCAGAAGGTCTTATCTTTGTTCATGTGATCAGCAGCAAACTTTAGACGAGCCTTAAGGTGGCGCTTCTGGAGCAAGAGCTTCCTTCTAGCATGGTAGCCTCTCAGTCCATGGCAATGCAAAACACGCTTGACTGTGGACACTGACACCTGTGTTCCAACAGCTTCCAATTCATTGCAGACCTGCTTTTTGGTGGTTCTTGCTTGACTCTTGATCATCCTGACCAATTTTCTCTCAGCAGCAGGTGATAGCTTGTGTTTTCTTCCTGATCGTGGCAGTGACAAAACTGTGCCATGCACTTTATACTTACCAACAACTGTCTGCACAGTTTCTCTTGGGACCTTAAGCTGCTTTGAAATGGCTCCAAGTGACTTTCCTGACTTGTTCAAGTCAATGATTCATTTTTTTAGATCTGTGCTGAGTTCCTTTGACTTTCCCATTGTCGCGTTTGTAACCAAGTCTGATGACTGCATCACATGAGCTCTATCTAAATGGGCTCAGAGAAGTCAACTGGTGTCGACAATCATAATCACTCACATGAAGTTAAGAGGCCATGCCATGAGGCTAATTGGATTTGATTGTAACTTTTCTACATCACCAAAATTGATCATGTATGTTGCTGTATGTATACTTTTGACCCAGCAGATTTGGTCACATTTTCAGTAGACTCATAATAAATTCATAAAAGAACCAAACTTCATGAATGTTTTATGTGACAAACACGGATGTGCTCCAATCACTCTATCACAAAAAAATAAGAGTTGTAGAAATGATTGGAAACTCAAGACAGCCATGACATTATGTTCTTTACAAGTGTATGTCAACTTTTGACCACGACTGTAAATCCATAAATGTTAGTTCCAAGTAGGGATGATACTCGAAACCGGTTTTCCCGGTTGCTTGATAAGAAAAGAACCGAGTCCTCGGACTCGAATCCCTTTTTGAGAACCGGTACCCGTTATCGAGACCACTATAGTAAAGGAAAAGAGTTGATTATTTTTTCGAATCCCGTCCCGACCAGAAATGCTCCGTGGGACATCACAAGAAATGGCGTCACGTAGCTCAGTCATTAGGCGCAGATAGCGAAAGCAGGAAAACAATGGACGGGAAAAAGCGCTCCAAGGTGTAATAAAGTTCAAAACAAAAGCTATAATCCATCAAATATTCTCTAGCTCATAACATTTTTCCCCAAATAAGGAAATAATGTTAACTCAAAGTGTATTTCTTTTTTTAGCTTTAACTTTTCATTTTTTAGCATTGTAACCACATTTGCAAACAACTTTTCTCTTCATAGAATTTTCTTTCAATAAAGAAATAAAGTACAAAAATGTCAAAGCATCATAACAAACAGTTATGTCAAATAGCAGCAGAATTGCACTTTTTGGAGAGCTGTATTATTTCCAGTTTTGTGCCCAAGGGACTGATTTTATTTAACACTATATTATTATTTATACACCTATAGTGATCACAGAGACAGCTTGTTTTTGTGTTACTGTATATATTTGTTTCTCTGAAAAATCCCACTTAATATGCTTTGGGTAACAACAGTCAATATTTATTTATTTTAGGTGGGTAACAGTCAATATTTATTTATTTATTAGATTTTATTTTTTTATTATATAATAAAAGTGAGCTTTTGTTAAACCAAATATTGTGTGTTTTTTTCCATATACAACAACCTATCTGGACTCGATAAGAGAATCGATAAGGAATCGGTTCGATAAGCGGATTCGATAATAGGCTGGAACTCGATAATTCCTTATCAAACATCATCCCTAGTTGCAAGTGGATTGTCTTTGCTGTCTCGGATTAGTAACGTGCTACACTTCTGTTACTTTCAGCCACACTTATCTTTGCCGGCTATTTTTAGACAGTGTTTGATGACTAATTTTCTATGTGTAGTAAATCTATATAAAGCTGTACACTGTCTAGTTTGAAATATCTTCAAGTTGACTTACGATGGTATTGTCTAGAGGTGTAACAAATAACCGATACGAATCGGAAATTGTTGTTTAATAGATGTGAGCGCATCTGTGCAGGGGTCCCTGGATCGATCCAGATGTATAACAAACAAACTGATGGCCCGATTACAAAGGTATGAATGGGTTTAATTGATCTGCCACGCTGCTCGAATCCCCGTCTGCTCGCTTTCTGTCTTCCTCTCCTTGCTTGTATTGCTGGGTTGCAACCACGTGACCTAGAGGCCGTCTGTCTCCCAGATCAATGGCAAACATCCAACATGGCTACCTTTAGCAGTGCAGATGTAAACATACTTTAAAGGTTAACTAAATAAATAAAAATACAAGCCAGGTATTAAAAAAACAACTGAAAACGATGGAGTGAATCTATAAACTTTTATGTCGAAATACTTTTCTCGAGATTTAAAAGAGCAGTGAAGTGGTCTTTTCAAACTATCGGGTCCAACACACTTTCTTTGACGATCGCAAAGAGTGGAAGTATAAAAGTAAAGAGGCACATTATTTCTGTGCACCCGGATGGATCCATTACTTAAGCATTAAGCCACTGAAAGACAATGTTAAAGTTATTTGTAAATAACGTATTTGACGGACGTTAACGAGTGACATCAGGAAATTAATTTAGGAAATCAATAGAGTAGTGCCTCAAATTACAAGCTTAATTGGTTGTGTGACAGAGTTGGTAACTCAAAACACTTGTATCTCAAATGAACGTCTCCCATTGAAATTAATTTGAATTAATCAGTGATTGCACCCCCAAAACCGCACAAACATGTATTAACAAACTTTTAGATAAAACATATTGCATAAAACAATACAATAGAATATATTACAAATAACAATAATAATTTATGAAGTAATGTACATTTACTTTGGAGAGTGGACTTTGACAGTTTCTCGTTCAAACAGCTTCTCTGTCTAAGACACCATCAGCAGCGTTTCCATATTTTCATGGATACATGTCTGCAGATAGATATTAGGTATTAGATATTATTTTAACCCTTGTGTAATGTTCATATTGTTGTTACTCAGCCAGCGTTTGTGGGTCTGATGGAACCGTTGCATTTTGTGACTTGTAATGCCTCACAATCAAACACTATTATGTTAAAATACTGAACAGATGTTTACCTTATCCCAATAAACATCTGTTAATTGTGTTAAAATACTGAACAGATGTTTACCTTATCCCAATAAACATCTGTTAATTGTGTTAAAATACTGAACAGATGTTTACCTTATCCCAATAAACATCTGTTAATTGTGTTAAAATACTGAACAGATGTTTACCTTATCCCAATAAACATCTGTTAATTGTGTTAAAATACTGAACAGATGTTTACCTTATCCCAATAAACATCTGTTCAGTATTTTAACATAAAAGTGTTTGATTGTGAGGCATTAAAAGCCACAAAATGCAACGGTTCCATCAGACCCACAAACGCTGGCTGAGTAACAACAATATGAACATTACACAAGGGTTAAAATAATATCTAATACCTAATATTTATCTGCAGACATGTTTCTGCGTCCCACAGAGATTCTTTTGTGTTTCTGCACCTGCGGTTCCCACACAAGGTTGCAACATTGTTTGTCAACACTGTCTGCTCTCATTTTCTCGCACATTTGACCCTCTGATGTTCTGTGTACCTACACTCTGTCCTCCTCCTGTTTAGGCCTGCTGTGTATGTGTGTGTGTGTGTGTGTGTGTGTGCGTGTGTGTGTGGTACACAGAACATCAATTTCCACACTTCTATTAGCCCCGGGTCCAGTGGACCCGGACATCTTATATGTAATAGAAATGTGTAGTGGGGGTGTATGGTGTGTGGTCATTAAATATGTATTTTGATATATGTTCTTCACAGAAAATGAGCCAAAGTCAGTGAGTCTCAGTATGAAAAATTAATTAATTGTATAATTTTCTTTTACTAAAATATGAAAACGGGTCCCACGTAATCGCTAGCATCGAGTGGTTAGCTGCTTTCCCGCTTCCTTTGCTCGTGAAAGTTCATTGTAGATCATAAATGATGTCTCTCACCTGGATGGTAGAAAGACGAGGATAATGTTGGTACACTTTGACAGCCAATATAGACCCGTAAATGGCGAGAACGACACGAAAAGACGCCTGGTTACACCCCCCTTTTGTTCACGAGGATTATGAGTCGTTCTTCATCTTAATGGGACTATAACCATGTTCTATCAGTTGTCATCCTAATGACAGCAGACATTGTACAGTAAGTGATGTTACATTATGTTTGTTGGCTCTCAAAGTCTGCAGTGAGCATAAATCAGTGATGTAATGCGAAAATGGTGATGCCTTATGAAATTAATGCGCCGCATATGCTTAAAATGACCAAAATATGTAAATACTAAATGTTATTATAAATGTGCCCATTACTACATTACTGATATACTTACATCATGTATATAAAAACTTTAATGAAGGTGTTTGGATGTTTTTCAAGGGCCTTTGTAGTCAGAAAACTCCCATAGGCTCCATTGTAAGCAGACTTTTGATTGCATTATTTAATATTTAGAATGCATTTAAAAAAAGGAAAACATATTGTGGAGAGGGGCGTGGCCAGCGGGCTTGCCGCGGAACGGGCTGTGCAAGGACCGGCCTCGAAGACAGCGACAGGTAAGTAGATGGCCCAGGTGGGCCTTGTTATCTAATCACCTGTCGCCTTTATTAGCAGCAGCCGGAACGAGACGCGACGTTGGAGTTGGGAGCTGGAGAGAGAGCGAGAGACACACGCCTAAAACAGACCGTTGTGGCAAAATAAAAAGACTGTATCCAAACTGTCTACCGGGCTCACAGAAGATCTTTCGGACTCAGAAGAACCCTCACGGCAAAGAGACGTTTACACATATGTTTTTGTCTTAGATAAGGATTGTGAATGATAACATTCCCAAAAAAGTGCAGTTTCCCTTTAAGAGGTTAACATGGCAACGCAAGGATCTTCCAATGTGCCTAAAAAATAAAAATAAAAAATAAAAATAAAAAAATAAAAAAATAAAATTAAAATAAAATTAAATTAAAAATTAAAAAAATTTAAAAAAAATAAAAAATTAAATAAAATTAAAAAAATAAAAAAATAAAAAATTATTTACAATCACTTTAAACTGAACTAGAGGGTCAGTATGGTGTCACTCCTGGGCCGCCAACAGATCTAGTGGTTCAATACGTTTTAGTTGTGTTTTTTATGCTAAACATTGCAACATTCCTGCTACAACAACAACACGCAAATCTTTTCCATGTGTAAGTTCCCTAAAGAAAACTGCTTATACGTAACAACTGTAAATGGAAAATATCTACTTTAAACAATGCACTGCACCAAATGGCCTTAATCAAATCCTACAGATTCAAATCATTACTTTTTAGATTGCATAATTTCTGAATCGTATCGTTCTTCGTCTATCATAATGAATATTGGAGAGATGCACACCCCTAGAATTGCCCCTCGAGAAGCTATCATGAAATGATTGTGAGTGTTCATGAAGGCACAACAAAGGCATATTTATTGTCATGTCATTGAGTCCTACTTCAGTGGGTTTTCCACAAAGAAACTTGTTGAAAAGAGAGACACAAACACTGCCTCATCTTGTTTGTTGTCAAAATATACAAATTCTACTGGCCGGCACCCATCTGACACTGGACCATCTGGTGTTTGCACCCTGGCAGCCACCTGCCACCTATCTATGTATACACACACTATGTACAACGGATTGTGAGAAGTATAAATGAGTGTGTGTGTGTGTGTGTGTGTGTGTGTGTGTGTGTGTGTGTGTGTGTGTGTGTGTGTGTGTGTGTGTGTGTGTGTGTGTGTGTGTGTGTGTGTGTGTGTTCCTGTATTTCTACCCTTCTTGAGACATCAACAAGAAAGAAGTATCTTCCATATGAGGGCCGGTAAAAAAGTTAGGACCAAAATCATGGTTCTAATACGGAAAACTTCCAGCTCCCAGTCTGTGGAACGCTCTCCCTGACCACCTGAGGGCACTACAGACTGTGGATGCTTTTAAAAAAGGCTTAAAAACCCTTCTTTTTAAAAAAGCTTTTTTTTTATGTGTGCATACTAGTTCTAGCTATTAGGCTGTTGTAGTTTTTATTTTTAATATCTTTTTTTTTTTTTTAATACACTGCAGCACTTTGAGGTTGTTTGCTCAATGTAGTGCTTTTTACATATAAAATGTATTATTATTATTATTATTAAACACATTGCATCTAATAGAGAATGCCTCATTTGCACCCCTGGTGGTGAAATCTATCAAAATTAGGGTGGTCCCAAAAAGGAGAGATTTTTTTAAATTGACTGTCTAAGTTTTAGAAGTGCTCCCCCACTGGTCAACATATGAAATAACAAGTGTGTGTAAACATTTGAAGTGCTCCCCCTTTGGTCAACATATGTATTAACAAGTGTGTTTAAAAAAAATTCAATGCACCACTTTTGGGCAAAATGTATTACAAAAAATAAAGAAATATGGATATAGAGACGTACTGTAATAACTTGAAGTAAATAATGAAGATTAAAAACCAATTACTAACAAAATGATAAAATAAAATAAAAATGAACTAAAAGCAGTCTTTTTTTCCACAATGTGTCGACTTTTTTCTTGTAAAATTGGGAACAATTTCTCATATTCTTTCTGTTTCTGTAATATTGCAATATTTTCTCGTAAAATTATTACTTTTTAATGCAAAATGGCGACATTTGTCTTATAAAACTCTTGACTTTTATCTTTTTCTTGTTCTTGTAAAATAGTGACTTTTTCGGGTAAAATGTTTCTTGCCAAGTAAAATTCCGATTATTATTATGTTACCAACATTTTTAATTTTTCTTTTAAAATTGTGACTTTTGTCGAGTAAAATTACGACTCTTTTCATAAAATTGCCAACATGTTAAGCTTTTTCTTGTAAAATTGCGACTGTTATGGAGTAAAATTCCAACTTTTATGATAATATCGCACAAATCTTCAGTTTTTCTTGTAAAAATTTTGACTAGCGTTAAATAAAATTACGACGTTTATTATAATACTGCGAAAATTCTAAGTTTGTCTTGTAAAATTGTGACCTTTTCTTGAGAAATTCCAACTCATTTTTCACAACAAGCTTTTTTATATTTGCATCGTATGTACATATTATCATTGTTGTAAATACAAATCTTTATATATCTAGAAAGAGTGGTCCCAAAAAGGAGAGATTTTTTCAAATTGACTGTCTAAGTTTTAAAAGTGCTCCCCCACTGGTCAACATATGAAATAACACGTGTGTGTAAACATTTGAAGTGCTCCCCCTCTGGTCAACATATGTATTAACAAGTGTGTGTAAAAAAAATTCAATGCACCACCTTTGGCCAAAATGCATGACAAAAAATAAAGAAATATGGATATAGAGACGTACTGTAATAACTTGAAGTAAATAATGAAGATTAAAAACCAATTACTAACAAAATGATAAAATAAAATAAAAATTAACTAAAAGCAGTCTTTTTCTCACAATGTGTCGACTTTTTTCTTGTAAAATCGGGAACAATTTCTCATATTCTTTCTGTTTCTGTAATATTGCAATATTTTCTCGTAAAATTATTACTTTTTAATGCAAAATGGCAACATTTGTCATATAAAACTCTTGACTTTTATCTTTTTCTTGTTCTTGTAAAATAGTGACTTTTTCGGGTAAAATGTTTGTTGCCAAGTAAAATTCCGATTATTATTATGTTACCAACATTTTTCATTTTTCTTTTAAAATTGTGACTT
This sequence comes from Entelurus aequoreus, assembly GCF_033978785.1. Taxonomy (NCBI): domain Eukaryota; kingdom Metazoa; phylum Chordata; class Actinopteri; order Syngnathiformes; family Syngnathidae; genus Entelurus; species Entelurus aequoreus. Next base: position 69,221,713 of record NC_084741.1, on the reverse strand, counting down.
TTGTCGAGTAAAATTACGACTCTTTTCATAAAATTGCCAAAAGTTCAAGCTTTTTCTTGTAAAAGTGCGACTGTTATGGAGCAAAATTCCAACTTTTATGATAATATCGCAAACATTTTGACTAGCGTTGAGTGAAATTATGACTTTTATTATAATACTGCCAAAATTCTAAGTTTGTCTTGTAAAATTGTGACCTTTTCTTGTGAAATTCCAACTCATTTTTCACAACAAGCTTTTTTATATTTGCATCGTATGTACATATTATCATTGTTGTAAATACAAATCTTTATATATCTAGAAAGGGTGGTCCTAAAAAGGAGAGATTTTTTCAAATTGACTGTCTAAGTTTTAAAAGTGCTCCCCCACTGGTCAACATATGAAATAACAAGTGTGTGTAAACATTTGAAATGCTCCCCCTCTGGTCAACATATGTATTAACAAGTGTGTGTAAAAAAAATTCAATGCACCACCTTTGGGCAAAATGTATTACAAAAAATAAAGAAATATGGATATAGAGACGTACTGTAATAACTTGAAGTAAATAATGAAGATTAAAAACCAATTACTAACAAATTGATAAAATAAAATAAAAATGAACTAAACAGTCTTTTTCTCACAATGTGTCGACTTTTTTCTTGTAAAATCGGGAACAATTTCTCATATTCTTTCTGTTTCTGTAATATTGCAATATTTTCTCGTAAAATTATTACTTTTTAATGCAAAATGGCAACATTTGTCATATAAAACTCTTGACTTTTATCTTTTTCTTGTTCTTGTAAAATAGTGACTTTTTTGGGTAAAATGTTTGTTGCCAAGTAAAATTCCGATTATTATTATGTTACCAACATTTTTCATTTTTCTTTTAAAATTGTGACTTTTGTCGAGTAAAATTACGACTCTTTTCATAAAATTGTCAACATGTTAAGCTTTTTCTTGTAAAATTGCGACTGTTATGGAGTAAAATTCCAACTTTTATGATAATATCGCACAAATGTTCAGTTTTTCTTGTAAAAATTTTGACTAGCGTTGAGTAAAATTACGACTTTTATTATAATACTGCCAAAATTCTAAGTTTGTCTTGTAAAATTGTGACTTTTTCTTGTGAAATTCCAAATCATTTTTCACAACAAGCTTTTTTATATTTGCATCGTATGTACATATTATCATTGTTGTAAATACAAATCTTTATATATCTAGAAAGGGTGGTCCTAAAGAGGTAGGCATTTTTTAGAGATCTCAAGAAGGTAACAAATACAAGAGTGCGAGTGTGTGTGTGTGTGTGTGTGTGTGTGTGTGTGTGTGTGTGTGTGTGTGTGTGTGTGTGTGTGTGTGTGTGTGTGTGTGTGTGTGTGTGTGTGTGTGTGTGTGTGTGTGTGTGTGTGTGTGTGTGTGTGTGTGTGTGTGTGTGTGTGTGTGTGTGATGCACCAGACATTACACAAATCCCTAACAGTCTTCACACAACCGCAACAAATATTAATTCTTCATAATGATTTGTATGCTTGGAGATCAGTGCCTTCTCCACCAATAAGTGTTCTACCATGGTACAGCATACAAATGGTCGACAGATACTTGGAACGTTCCTTTTGGTATGTGTGCACAGCTTGCTGATGGTGTGCGCAGATACTGCTCTGCTTTTTAGGCTAATTTGCCACAGTGCCTTGCCTTTCATCTACGACATGACGGATGAGCATCGGTACCTGTTGAGGATTTAGTAGAAGCTGCTAACGAACATGATTTACATCAGGGGTCTGCAAATGGCCCCTGAATTGCACTTTAGACAGGCCTGATGCCTAAATGTGAGATGTGAGAGTGTTTCCAAGCTATGTCTTCGCTATACAAAATCTACTGCACAGTTTCCCATGGAACTTTGTGGATAGATAACAATCGCGCCAACAACAATCCATTAAATTTAACTACGAATGGGAATAAACTATCCGCAGTATCAATCCCAGATGCCGTGTAACGTTGTGGAGCTGCTTGTAGCAAGGAACAATGAATTATTATCATAACATTTTGGCCAGCAACTGGATCAAGCTGAGGATATGAAGATATAGTATATTTTTTTCTCTTTTCTATAAATCATTAAAAGGTCATTCATCTCCACTACAATGTGGCCTTGACAGAAGGCAAAGTGAATGACAACAGAAATAACCATTACAAACGCAATGGTACCTCAACTTAAAGGCCTACTGAAAGCCACTACTACCGACCACGCAATCTGATAGTTTATATATCAATGATGAAATCTTAACATTGCAACACATGCCAATACGGCCGGGTTAACTTATAAAGTGCCATTTTGAATTTCCCGCCACACTTCCGGTTGAAAAAGCCTTCGGAGGATGACGTATGCGCGTGACGTAGCCCGGGGAACAGAGGTATGCCTTCCCCATTGAATACAATACAAAAAAGCTCTGTTTTCATTTCATAATTCCACAGTATTCTGGACATCTGTGTTGGTGAATCTTTTGCAATTTGTTTAATGAACAATGGAGGCTGCAAAGAAGAACGTTGTAGGTGGGATCGGTGTATAGCGGCTGGCTGTAGCAACACAACATTACTCACTTGGATAGCAGACGCGCTAGCCGATGCTAACCGGCCACCGCACGGACGATCGGGTGAAGTCCTTCGTCGCGCCGTCGATCGCTGGAACGCAGGTGAGCACGGGTGTTGATGAGCTGGGCAGATGAGGGCTGGCTGGCGTAGGTGGAGCGCTAATGTTTTTATCATAGCTCTGTGAGGTCCGGTTGCTAAGTTGCTAAGTCAGCCTTAGCGTCGTTAGCAACAGCATTGTTAAGCTTTGCCAGGCTGAGATCTATTAACCGTGTAGTTACATGTACATGGTTTAATAGTATTGTTGATCTTTTATCCATCCTTCCAGTCAGGGATTTATTTATTTTTGTTTCTATCTGCATTTGAGACAGATGCTATCACGTTAGCTCATGCTAATTAGCTTCGTCGATGTATTGTCGTGGAGATAAAAGGCACTGAATGTCCATTTCGCGTTCTCGACTCTCATTTTCAAGAGGATATAGTATCCGAGGTGGTTTAAAATACAAATCCGTGATCCACAATAGAAAAAGGAGAGAGTGTGGAATCCAATGAGCCAGCTTGTACCTAAGTTACGGTCAGAGCGAAAAAAATATGTATTTCACTGCATTCTAGTCCGTCACTCTAACGTTCCTCATCCACGAATCTTTCTCCCTCGCTCAAATTAATGGGGTAATGGTCCGAATAGCTCTAGCTGCGTTGAAAACAATAGGAAAATATGAGGGAGTGAACAACTGACAACGTCACGCTACTTCCGGTAGGGGCAAGGTTTTTTTTATCAGAGACCAAAAGTTGCGAACTTTATCGACGTTGTTCTATACTAAACCCTTTCAGCAAAAATATGGCAATATCGCAAAATGATCAAGTATGACACATAGAATGGATCTGCTAACCCCGTTTGAATTAAAAAAATTTCATTTCAGTAGGCCTTTAAGAGTGCTCCAAATTGAAGAGTGTTTTGAGATAAGAGCTGTTTCTTGGCTAATTGTTATGATTCAATTTGCAAGCAAACGTTTGAGTTACGAGCGTCCACACCATTAATTGGCGTAGCATATGTCACGGTAAACCCTGTAAGATCCGCCCAAAACATCTGGTTTCACTCGCTAGCAGTAGCTTATTCAGGGAGCTTTATTTGTCGTACACTACCGTTCAAAAGTTTGGGGTCACATGTAAATGTCCTTATTTTTGAAGGAAAAGCACTGTACTTTTCAATGAAGATAACTTTAAACTAGTCTTAACTTTAAAGAAATACACTCTATACATTGCTAATGTGGTAAATGACTATTCTAGCTGCAAATGTCTGCTTTTTGGTGCAATATCTACATAGGTGTATAGAGGCCCATTTCCAGCAACTATCACTCCAGTGTTCTAATGGTACAATGTGTTTGCTCATTGGCTCAGAAGGCTAATTGATGATTAGAAAACCCTTGTGCAATCATGTTCACACATCTGAAAACAGTTTAGTTCGTTACAGAAGCTACAAAACTGACCTTCCTTTGAGCAGATTGAGTTTCTGGAGCATCACATTTGTGGGCTCAATTAAACGCTCAAAATGGCCAGAAAAAGAGAACTTTCATCTGAAACTCCACAGTCTATTCTTGTTCTTAGAAATGAAGGCTAGTCCACTAGATTGTTTGGGTGACCCCGAACTTTTGAACGGTAGTGTACATTTGAACATATACTGTACGAAATTTGCACTCAGGTCCCGGTGAGTATTAAGAGAAACAGTAATAAATAATAAATAAGGAAGGACCGAGATTAACTAGCTAAAAACGCTGTGTGGAATGATATATGATATAGATAAATGGTAAATGGGTTGCTATATTTGTATTGCGCTTTTCTACCTTTAAGGTACTCGGAGTGCTTTGAGACTATTTCCACATTCACACACACATTCACACATTGATGGCGGGAGCTGCCATGCAAGGCCCTAACCACGACCCATTAGGAGCGAGGATGAAGTGTCTTGCTCAAGGACACAACGGACGTGACGTCCGACAAAAATAAATACATAAGAGAGATGGACAGCGAGTGGGTAGCTAGAGATGGACAGAATTGTGTTTTTCCAACCATAGAAAAAGGAAGAAGGGTATGTGTCAAGGACAGTTCTGAGAAGAACAAGTGGATGATATTCATTGAATTAAAATGAAAAGAAATCCTCAAAAACATGCGAGCGTGTTGCCAACGTGGTGAGGCATTTTAAGCGAGTCGCTGCTTGTCTGCACCAAGATGAAACAAAACGAGTCATATACACCAGCCAAGAATGTGTAATAATATCTAAATGGCAGACATGTATCCATGAAAATATGGAGAAGCTGCTGATGGTGTGTTGGAAGGAGATACCGGAGATGTACATTATGTTACGTCATTCAGCTGCTGTAGCTGTTAGTACTACATTCTATTGTACTGTTTGTATTTCTCATCTCAAAATGTATTGGTCTTTTTAAGAAGCATGTTACAATGGTGCTCTATTGGCGGGAAAAAAACACAAAATAAATTGATTGCAGTTCATTTCGATGGGAGACACTGATTTGAGTGTTCTAAGCTAAGAACTCCGTCACAAAACCAATTAATAATAATAATAATAATAATAATAATAATGGATTAGATTTATATAGCGCTTTTTTATCGACTAGATACTCAAAGCGCTCACAGAGAAGTGAGAACCTATTATTCATTTACACTTGGTGGTGGTAAGCTACATTTGTGGCCACAGCTGCCCTGGGCTAGAATGACGGAAGCGTGGTAAAAACCACGGTACATTTTACTGTGAAATCTATTGTCATTATCACAGTGTACAAACGGATGGATAACCTGCTTTAAATTTCCTAAGTCAAACAGATATTTATTTTTCATTTTGATAAAAAAAAAAAAACTGTTAAGAAACTATGATAATATAAGTACCACTGATAGTCACACACACACTAGGTGTGGTGAAATTACCCTCTGCATTCGACCTATCCCCTTGTTCCACCCCCTGGAAGGTGAGGGGAGCAGTGAGCAGCAGCGGTGGCTGCGCTCGGGAATCATTTTGGTGATTTAACCAAACAATTCCAACCCTTGATGCTGAGTGCCAAGCAGGGAGGTAATGGGTGCCATTTTTATAGTCTTCAGCCGGGGTTTGAACTCACTACCTACCGACCTCAGGGCGGACACTTACCACAAGTTCTAAAACTTAAAAGGTATGCAATTTCACACAGTACATATATTTTAAAAATGAAAGATTTAGTAAGAACAGGTAAGGTGTTGTATCTAAGTTATCACAAAACTTTGTGTTTCAATGAGTTCCCGGCGAGAGGACAAAAGCTGTCTTTGATCGTACCAATCAAAAGGCCTGTAAAACTCCACTGTGTAGGATGGGAAGCGACGTGAAGGTGTCGGTTTCTTTGATGTATTGTAATCCACAGGAAGATTTTGTCTTGACCCGAGATCTAGAAAGCGGAGAGGAAGCAGGACCTGACCCCCCTCCAGGCACATTTTTCTTTTAACTGTTTTGTAACCAAAGGCGACGGCTGTTTACGACGTCAGAGCGTGGTGGGAGACTGTACAAAGAGTACAGCCCAGACGTTTCTCCTCAATTGAGCTAAATTGATTTCTGTCTCTGTTTAATTCCTTGCTTCTTTGTCTGTCATCAGTGTTTGAACCTGACATAAGGCACTTACTGGCACATACTTCCATGCGTGCGCGGGCCATATAAAATAATTGGTGGGCAAAATCTGGCCCCCGGGTCTAGATTTTGACACCTCAGCCTTTGCAGCGTTTTCTCTTTTAGTCATTAATGAAGGGAAACTATGAAGCCATGGTATGCAACAACATCAAAAACAAGAATGAGAAAAACATATATATATAATAAGCTTAACATGGTTAGCTAATTAAGATAAGAAGGCGACATTCCAAGGGAAGTAATTAATACAGAAAAACTTGTCCGGAACCCAACAACATTTTCACACAACCTCAGGAAGAGCCGCTCCCAGATGACCCGGTCCCTTGCTTCTATCAATTCCCAGCGATGGGCAAATGAAATGGTTTGTGCGCTGCCTATACGGTCTACTTTGAAGCCCGAGCATGTTGCCTCCTGACGGCATTGAATGTTTCCTTCCAGTCTGAGGCGGAGAGAGGAAGACGGCGAGCACGCTGGGAATGTTACAGCCAGGGCACACAGGCAGCCTCTCTCCAGGCAGCCTCTCTCCTACACTCAATTGACAAAGAATGCCAATTATTCCTTTTACGACCTCTTTCAGATCTGGATGCCGAGTCTATGTGCGTCTGGAGTCGGGTTTGGATGCTCCCTGCGGTCGGCTTCCCAGAGAGCGCCACGTGGCCCAGGTGATCCCTGCCAGCCATTTTGCCCTGCGTTTAGTATTCATCCAACCTGCTGCCAGGAAGCGATGAGAGTGCACCAGACTATTAACAGGCTCCAAGAATTTATGCTAATGTGTGGTAATGTGTGTGCGTGTGCCGGTGAACAAAACGTATCCAAAGATGCACACAATAAAAAGTGGCGGTACACTCTTTATGGAGCCACATGGACACATTAATGAATTAGCAAACACGTGATAAGCATGCACTGAATAGGAACACAGGGATTGGGGCCAGCATGGGCCAGGGGCCATCAAGAGCTTCCCCTGTACAAGGAAACACGATTGTGCAGTTTCCTGTTGGAAGAGGATGGGGAACATAGTAGAATAGTAGTAAAAAAAAAAAAAAGAAGAGGAAGAACCAAGGGAACTAGAATGGCACTAGTGAGAGAACAGCTTAGGCCAGGGGTCGGCAACCCACGGCTCCGGGGCCGCATGCGGCTCTTTGACCACTCTGATGCGGCTCAGCTGCAAACTTGCCGACCCTCCCGATTTACCCGGGAGACTTCCGGATTTCAGTGCCTCTCCCTGTAATCTCCCGGGACAATTATTCTCCGATTTTCATCCTATTTACAATAATCAGGGCATATTGTGATGACACAGCATTTATCGCACTCTACAACCAGCAGTAACAGCATGCCAGTCCATGTACATGTTGTAAGCAGCTTCTGCCTGCTCACGTAAGTGACAGCAAGGCATACTTGGTCAACAGCCACACAGGTTACACTGACGGTGGCGATATAAACAACTTTAACACTCTTACTAATATGCGCCACACTGTGAACCCACACCAAACAAGAATGACAACATATTTCGGGAGAACATCCGCACTTGTAACACAACATAAACACAACAGAACAAATACCCAGAATCCCATGCATCCCTAACTCTTCCGGGCTACATTATACACCCCCGCTACCACCAAACCCAATAAAGTACTTTCTATTCTATTCTATTCTATTCTATTCTATTCTATTCTATTCTATGTTTCTTGTTTGTAGTTCATGTGCTAAGCTTCGCCATAGCTCCCATGCTATCGTCCGGAGTTTTCCGTCTGCATTCCTGGGAGAACGACCCCGCATAAAGACGCGACCCCGACGTGACAAAAAGTATGAAGGAAGGCAAGATTGTTTATAAGATTTAAAATTTTCGGGATTAATGCAGATCCCAAATACACAAAAACAGGTACCAATAGGTAAGAGAAGTTGGTTTTGCATAATAGGGCCCTTTTTATAGCCACTTCCTGGTTCATGAAGGCTGACAAAAAGCAACATAAATTTAAATTGTCTGTTTTCGGCTAAGGCGGGGGTCGGCAACGCGCGGCTCTTTAGCTCCGCCCTAGTGGCTCCCTGGAGCTTTTTCAAAAATGTATGAAAAAACTGCCGGTACAAAAAAATATTTTTTGTTTTAATATGGTTTCTGTAGGAAGACAAACATGACACAAACCTTCCTAATTGTTAGAAATCCTACTGTTTATATTAAACATGCTTCACTGTTGAGAGTATTTGACGCGCACCATTTTGTCCACATTTTAGAAGTCCTTGAACGCACCGTAGTTTGTTTACATGTACAACTTTCCTTGATGCAGCCACAGAAAGACGTGTTTCATGCCACTGCTTCTTTGTCTCTATTTGTCCACCAAACATTTTATGCTGTGCGTGAATTCACAAAAGGTGAGGTTTGTTGATGTTATTGACTTGTGTGGAGTGCTAATCAGACATATTTGGTCACTGCATGACTGCAAGCTAATCGATGCTAACGTGCTATTTATGCTAGCTGTATGTACATAATGCATCATTATGCCTCGTTTTTTAGGTATATTTGAGGTCATTTAATTTGTAGTTTCCGTTTCCTTCAACTTGAACACGCACATCTTTACCTTTGGCCCTTCTAAGCCAGTCATTTCCAGGAGTTATCACACCCTCTAAAAAGCCTCCGTTTTAGTAATGTTTTCCAATGTTGTAAAAATGTGTAGAATAAATATTAAATTTCAACACTTCTGTCAACAAAGATTTGCATCAGCCTGCGATAGTCATTTTGATAGTAGGTTAATATAGCTAATATAGACACTTACATCAGTGTTTCCCATAAACTGCCAAGATACCTGTGGCGGTGGGGGCGTGGCTATGGGCGTGGTCACATGACATCATCGAGTAATTTGCATAATTTACTACAATGATATGATTTTCTCTAAAAAGGCTCAAAAAATTTATACTTACTAATTAATAATAACAGTTTTGTTTTAAACGTCCATCCATCAATCCATCCATCCATCCATTTTACAATATAATTACAACACTTTATGTACATATTTATGTACAGATTTGAACAATAAGTTATTCACTGAAATATATTTATTAATTGTGGTTCTTACAAAAAATATATCTCATAAAATATAAAAGCTAAAATGTCTCTTAAAGCTCTGCCCCTTTAATTAGTGCATACTAAATAATTTAACTTTAGCCTACTACTACAACCATATTATTTACCAGCAACATAAAGTGAAACAGAGGCAGAGGTGTCCTGCCACAGTCAGTAACAAATAAACAGAAAACAGTAGTGGTCAAATACAAATAAGACAACAGGAGAAGTATCCTACACTTCTCTTTTGTAAAGTACATCTGAACAGCCTATATGGGCATCTACATCAACTACCGTATTTCCTTAAATAGCCGCCGGGGCGCTAATTAATTTAAAACCTCTTCTCACTCCTGCGTTTACCAAAAGCATGCGGGATTGGCGAGCATGCGCTAATTATTTTAAAACCTCTTCTCACTCCGGCGCTTACCTTATCATGAAAATCACATTTAATAAAAAAAACGTTACTATGGTCTTACCTTTAGTCCATGCGCAGCTCCTATAGAAGTCTTCCTTATCTTTCTTCAGTTTTAAAAGTCTCTCTGTCTCGATGGATATCTTCCTTTAAGTATTACCTCCTGCTTCGATTGAAAGTCCAGTTTAGAAAACTGTTTTATTTTAGATATGTAATCCTCCATGGTAAAAGTGCAAGCAAACAATGGCTGCTCACTCTTGCTGCGTGTTGTCTTCTTCTGCAGCACCGGTCTTCTGCAGTACCAGCAGTCGCAAGAAGGATCACTAGCGCCCTCTACCACCAGGAGGCGGAAGTCATTTAATGACTCATATTTGACCCGGCGGAAGTGCCAAGCATGCGCTAATTATTTTGCGAAACGAGTTTGACCCGGCTGTAATTTTAGGCAGGCGAATACTATGTTCCCGGCGGCAATTCAAGGAAATACGGTATATGATTTGCCTGAGAAGCTGGACAGGACAAAAAAAAAAAAAAAAAAATCTATTCGTGGCGGACGTAATTCTTTCGTGGCGGGCCGCCACAAATAAATGAATGTGTGGGAAACACTGTACATCATATGTTGCCTTCATTATAACACTTATATAAGGCGTTACATTTTTTGCGGCTCCAGACAGATTTTCTTTTTGTATTTTTGGTCCAATATGGCTCTTTCAACATTTTGGGTTGCCGACCCCTGGGCTAAGGGGAAACTATTTGTGAGTGAAATGCATTATAGTGGTGTTCATTGATTAGCGTTTGTCAGCTAGCAGGCTACTTTCTGGTTGATTAGGAATGAAATAGGACAGGACTCTACAGTAAGCTTCAGGGGGCGGGGTAAACACTGATTGTAAATCAAATCAATATTTCAAGATTTGGTTCCGAAACTTAATGTGCTCTTCCTCTGTAAAACCCTCGGCAAAGTTGTTGTTTTTTTTTTTTCCAAAACGGCCTACTTTGTTTTTGCATAATCCTGCAAACTAACCACTCACCTTTGTCCTTGGCAGAGGTATTAAGCGAGAGGTAAAGCTGGAGGGAGAGACGATAATGGCGAAGGCGAGATCAAGAGGGGAGTGAAGAAGAAATGAGATGAAGCAAAGCAAGGTGGATGATGAGAGAAGCAAGGAAGGAGGTTGGAGTCAGAATCATCTCAGTGCCCTGGCAGGCAAAATGGCTGCAGGGGACTAAGCCCCTCCGGTCAAATATGGACATCAACGCTGTCCTACTTTTTCTAATGGGCTGAGCTAGGATGATAAAGGAATAGCCATATATGCCAATGGGAAAAAAGCGGCATTGTTTTTTTTTTTAGATAAGGTGAATATGAGTGCACACGCACACACACACACACACACTTTTTTTCCCAGGTTGCATTCATCACCTGACTTGCAGCAGTGAGCTGTCCGTGAAGCTCCCCTCAGGTTACCCTTCAGGCTGCGTTGGTGTGAAAGAGCTCAGCATAAACACAACATGCGGTTGGGTCAACAACCTCCAGCCACAACATCTGTATGCATGCACAGCAAGCGGGTCAACTATAGGCTCTGCACATACTTACCTGTTCCTTTGGAACTATACAAGCACTACCATGGGCAAAAGTACTGGGACACGTTTGTTAATTAATCAATCAAGGGCTGGACGTGACATGACTGTGTTAATTAACCTCTTAAGGCCCAAGCTGTTTGTTTACGTGCTTTTTTTTATTTCTCTTTGCTATTTGGGCTTATTGGACCCTAATTAGAATAAAAACTAAAAATCATCTTTTGATATGATGTACTTAGTCCATAAGTACACAAACGTGTACTTCATGTGTAGTGACATGCAAATTTTTATTTGTACCCTTTTTTTTTCCAAATTCCATTGTATGTTATACTCTTCTGACACCGCCAGATAGCAGTATAAGTGTCCATATGTCGGCATAAGACCCCAATTCAGTAGTGTACACAATTTTGGAAATAAGAGCTAAAAGGTGCTGTCCACGCATGAGGCCACTAAGGCCTTTAGAGGTTTTTAAGGCATGCTCGGATGAGTTTGGTGTAGAAGAACGCCATTTAAAACACCTTTTGGATGAACGAGAAGACAGGTTTAGGTAGAGTATAGCCAGGGTATATACTAGAAAAACTACTGCCTTATAGGGTTGTCCAGATACCAATATTTTAGTACCGGTACCAAAATGTATTTCGATACTTTTCGCTACTTTTCTAAATAAGTGGGACCACAAAAAAATTTCATTATTGGTTTTATTTTAACAAAAAATCTTACGGTACATTAAACATATGTTTCTCGTTGCAATCGAAGAACAATATTGTCCTTAAATAAAATAGTGAACATACTAGACAACTTGTCTTTTATTAGTAAGTAAGCAAACTGTAATGGTACTGGGGAGAAGAAACAAACAAGCAAAGACTCCTAATTTGTCTGCTGACATATGCAGTAACATGCCATTTCTCATTCTATTTCGTCAAAATTATGAGGGACAAGCTGTAAAAATAGTTTATTAATCCACTTGTTCATTTACTGTTAAAATCTGGTAATTTTCCGTTTCAACATGTTCTATATACACTTCTGTTAAAATCACTCATTCTTCTGATTGGATGCTTTACGTTTGTTTTGGATGATACCACAAATTTAGGTATCAATCCGATACCAAGTAGTTACAGGATCATACATTGGTCATATTCAAAGTCCTCATGTGTCCAGGGACGTATTTCCTGAGTTTATAAACATAATATGAATTGTTAAAAAAGAAAAAAAGATTTTGTGACAATAAAAAATATTGATGTAATCATAGTAGTATCGACTAGACACGCTATTATACTTGGAATCATTACAGTGGATGTCAGGTGTAGATCCACCCATGGCATTTGTTTACATTCAGGGTGCTAGCTTGCTGTTAGCGGTTAGCTATCGTATCCTCCTACGGTGTGTAGTGAAGCATGTTTAGCTATTCCTCGTCCTGAAGGGATGATACTTGTAAGAAACGTACTTTATTTGTCGACATGGAGGCGAAGATTAGTGATTTAGAAGTAGCTAAAACACTGCCCATTGTGAATGGATGTTCGCCGCTAGCTAGCTAGCCATGTCTTAAAGCACCTCTTCACATCAAGATGGAATGCACTCCCAACAAGTGTAAAAGAAAGTGCATCTCTATCCTCCTTCAAAACCGCACTAAAAGAACACCTCCAGGCAACTGCAACTCTTGACTAACACCATCCCCCCTCCACATCCCACCTCCCCGGATTGTAAATAATCAAATGTAAATAATCAAATGTATATACTTGTTCTTATGCTTTCTGAGCTCGCTATGTTCACCACTCGCTGTACATATCCTACCAAGTCAGACCTACACTGTTACAATGTCCATTTCTCAGATGATATAATTGTTGATGACTGAAGTATGCTGATAGCAACCCAACCTAACTCCCCCACTCCAACCCCCTCCACATCCCACCCCCTGGATTGTAAATAATGTATATAATTTAATGTATATACTCTGATGATTAACTTATGTGATGACTGTATTATGATGATAGTATATATTTCAGTGTTTCCCATAAACTGCCAAGATACCTGTGGCGGCGGGGGCGTGGCTATGGGCGTAGTCACCATGACATCATCGAGTAATTTGCATAATTTACTACAATGATTTGATTTTCTCTAAAAAGGCTCAAAAAATGTATACTTACTAATTAAGAACAGTTTTGTTTTAAACGTCCATCCATCCATTTTACAATATAATTACAACACTTTATGTACATATTTATATACAGATTTGAACAATAAGTTATTCACTGAAATATATTTATTAATTGTGGTTCTTACAAAAAATATATCTTATAAAATATAAAAGCTAAAATGTCTCAAAGCTCTGCCCCTTTAATTAGTGCATACTAAATAATTTAACTTTAGCCTACCACTACAACCATATTATTTACCAGCAACATAAAGTGAAACAGAGGCAGAGGTGTCCTGCCACAGTCAGTAACAAATAAACAGAAAACAGTAGTGGTGGTAGATAGACACAGAGCCTCATCAAACATCTGATCCACTGAACAAAGAGCTCCAAAAATCTTGAACTTTAGACTGCCATCAGTTTTACTCCCTGCACTTAAGCATGTGTTTCCTACTGCCTGCAGACTTTGCACCCTTTGTTATATACAGATGTTGTGTTTCTAATATAAATACATTTAATAAAGTCGAATACAAAAAAGGCAAAAATTTATTTTTATTTTTATTTTATTTGTGGCGGACGTAATTCTTTCGTGGCGGGCCGCCACAAATAAATGAATGTGTGGGAAACCCTGTATTTGTACCATGAATTGATTAACGTGGACTCCGACTTAAACAAGTTGAAAAACTTATTCGGGTGTTACCATTTAGTGGTCAATTGTACGGAATATGTACTGTACTGTGCAATCTACTAATACAAGTTTCAATCAATCAATCAATCAATCAAAAACTCTTCTTGAGGGCGTTTCAGTGTTATAGCTTCACTTTAATCGTTAGTTTTTAAGTGCGTCCGTTCTCCCTTTTCTATCTCCACACTTTGTCTGCTTGTAAGTACTCCGTGGTTGTGCGCTGCCGAACATGCTCCTCTGCTCGCAAAACCAGCAATGTCATGACGTGACAACGCTCCGTCATGCCCGGTACTTTTCAAACAGAGTATAGTACCGTTTTTGATTCATTAGTATTGCGATACTATACCAGTACCGGTATACCGTACAACCTTTTTACCTACTACTCTTTATTAAATATAAACTTTTGTATGTGGTAACCGTCATGCAGGCAGGGGAAGTTGTCGCCCTTCAGCATTGCTGCTACTGATTTAAAAAATGTATTTCAGGCATCCTTTACAGGTCTTGTTATACGAGTTGCCATGACTGACCACACGCACACACACACACATGCACGCACACAACAAATTCCATTCCAAAGCTGAATTATGCCATTAAATCAGCCACGGTGCTTCAGAACAAGGAAGCCTCTTTGGCCGTCACTGCTGTGACATGAGCAGCATAGTAACAAGCACATTCCTGCAGCTGCACTCCATTGTACCGTACAGCCCCGGCTCTCAAACCAAAAAAAGACTCTAAACGTGACAGCATGAACGACCTTTGTACTCGTCCACACACCGACACATGAAAGACGGTGTCACTCTCGTCATCGCTCAAGGCAAACAGGTCTTAAGAGAAGCCGGTCTTAGAGAGCCCGCGGGCTGGAGCTGGCACAAATCACTGACAAAACGTAGCAGAGCCAATCGGAAGCGCCTGGAAGTCGGCGCGTAGATGAGGGAACATGCCGTGTGTTTCATGGGGGCACCGAGATGTATAAACGCCCACATCGGATAAACGTTGGCACCACGGAAGGAGCGCTTGTTTTACGCAGCATCAAACACTAAAACGGAGCCATTTTCATCAAAAGTGGACGTTTTATAAATATTCTGCAGTGCATTTTGAAAAATGAGCAGAGAAATCAGCATTTTTTGAGATGTGAAAAAGTGTCAGCTTGTTAGCAAGTGCTCCTTTCACACAGATCTGGCAAAATTCCTACATAAGAGCCGATACAGAAGATCAGGGGCCGTACTTATCAAGCTTCTTAGAGTGCCATTTTACACTTAAGTCCTGAGAATTTGCGAAATTTAGTCCTACTCTCAAACTTAAGAATAAAAGCTTTTTATCAACGTTCTTAAGTCTAAGAATCACTCCTACTCTCCACGATATTTAAGAGACCTTCAGAGGTGTCTTAAGTGGTTAGGAGTTGCCAGCAGGGGATGGCACTGAGGCGAGAGAGACGTGCGCGAACGTTCAGGGAACGGAACAATGTTGGGGTTTTTTTTATGACGAGCAGCTGATCAAACGGCATCGTTTAGACAGAGCGGGTATTATTTTTGTCACAGATTTAATACTTTTCGATTCCATGTTGATTTCTGCATGTGTCTGCAGTGGGCTAGTATATATAGAGCCACCCACACCAGTTTCAAATTAGTTGCCTAATTAATGAATTGGAAAGAAAATGTTATGACAGTAGCGTATGTGTGTGGCCGTGAGGTGAGTGACGTCAGTGAGTGTGTGGGCGAGAGAAGAGAGGGAGCGGTAGCGTGAGTGCCGGCGGGGACTAGTTTGTTTCGTATTATTTTGTAGTTTATTGTCAAAATATACACTCCCATTGTCCACTTAAATATTTCCAAGATATTTCTTTATTCTTAGACAACGGATTCCCTTCCGTGATTGGTCATTTCTATGGACACAGAAATGACGTCACCTAAAATTCCGTTTACGGCACATAGTAATGTCGTAATTCAGCTCTGAGTGTGACACTTAAGATTCAGTCCTACACTTTGCTGAAAGTGTGAGTAAGACGCTTGATAACTAACTTTTAAGTGCAGCTTTCAGCGAAGAATTTATTTACTCTTAAGTCAACTCTTAGCAGACTTCTTAGGAGTAATTCTAAGAAGCTTGATAAGTACGGCCCCTGGAATTTAGCCTCCTTTCGTTTTTTATTTGCAGCAACCATAACACTATATGCAGTGGTGGGCCGTGTGTTTCCCACCTAGGCCTTCAGTGATGTCCGACTTGAAGTGAAGTGAATTATATTTATATAGCGCTTTTCTCTGGTGACTCAAAGCGCTTTACATAGTGAAACCCAATATCTAAGTTACATTCAAACCAGTGTGGGTGGCACTGGGAGCAGGTGGGTAAAGTGTCTTGCCCAAGGACACAACGGCAGTGAATAGGATGGCGAAAGCGGGAATCGAACCTGGAACCCTCAAGTTGCTGGCACGGCCACTATACCAACCGAGCTATACCGGGCCGGTATAGCTCGGTTGAGAGGTAATCTTCAAAGATTACCTCTGAAAATACCATTATTGATGTCACTACATCAGTGTTTTTCAACCACTGTGCCGCGGCACACTAGTGTGCCGTGAGATACAGTCTGGTGTGCCGTGGGAGATTATCTAATTTCACCTATTTGGGTTAAAAATATTTTTTGCAAACCAGTAATTATAGTCTGCAAATGATGTGTTGTTGTTGAGTGTCGGTGCTGTCAAGAGCTCGGCAGCATAACCATGTAATACTCTTCCATATCAGTAGGTGGCAGCCGGTAGCTAATTGCTTTGTAGATGTCGGAAACAGCGGGAGGCAGCGTGCAGGTAAAAAGGTGTCTAATGCTTAAACCAAAAATAAACAAAAGGTGAGTGCCCCTAAGAAAAGGCAGTGAAACTTAGGGAAGGCTTTGCAGAACGAAACTGGCTACAAAGTAAACAAAAACAGAATGCTGGACAACAGCAAAGACTTACTGTGGCGCAAAGACAGCATCCGAATGTACATCCGAACATGACATAACAATGTCCACACAAAGAAGGATAAAAACAACTGAAATATTCTTGATCGCTAAAACAAAGTAGATGCGGGTAATATCGCTCAAAGGAAGACATGAAACTGCTGCAGGAAAATACCAAAAAAAGAGAAAAAGGCCACCAAAATAGATAGATAGATAGATAGATAGTACTTTATTGAGCGCAAGACAAGAACTAAAACACTACACACAGGAAAACATAAAAAACTCCAAATAAGTCATGGCGTGATGTGACAGGTGGTGACAGTACACCTAATTTGAGACAAGAGCTATAGTGATGCATGCTTGGTTATGGTTTAAAGTCATATCCAACAACTGTGACAACGACTTTTTACTGTCAACTGAGTTTTGTTTTTTTATGATTTCTGCTGGTGGTGTGCCTCCGGATTTTTTCAACGCAAAAAATGTGCCCTGGCTCAAAAAAGGTTGAAAAACACTGCACTACATGACCATTGCTGGAGAAATACTATACAGGAACACATTCACGCAGTACTGAGCATTGAAGCACATCAACAGTGTACAAAACGGGTTATTGTCTGGCACAATTAAAAATCAATTAACCCGCATCAGCAAATAAAAAATATCTTATGTTGTACTGTCAAAATTAAAATTGCAAAAAACATTAAAAGTGAAGAAATTTAATACTTGAACTCACAATTTGTAGGACCTATTCGACGCCGTACAAGCCAGTGGTACCCCTCGTAGTTGGCCGATTCGAGTGGAAATGGCGGGCATTTCCCCATTTCATCGCCAGAACAGCTGACCTAGCTTCGTCGTCTCACAAGATGTAGTTTCTCTTTAAATATCCTTCTTGAAAATGGCCTTGCAAATATATATCTGCCACCTAATCAACGTTTTGTTCTCCTTCTCTGCTATCCCGGTATGGCTACGGCGCAACACTTCCTGCTTCCTTGCAACTTGTGATTGGATACCCACTTTGGAATGACAAGTGAGTATCCAATCACAGTCTCGTTAACATCAAGCTACTTAGATAGGCTACTGTCAACAACTTGTGATCTGATTGGCTATCACAACTGTCTATCAACTTTATGTGTTCTCAAATTCATCCGCTAACGGTCCCGGTGAGTATCCAATCACAGGATGCGGAAGATTCACGTTCAACGTGAGGCCATATAGAAGGCCTTACTGACAACAACTCGTGATCTGATTGGCTATCGCAACTGTCTATCAACTGTATGTCCCCGTTCACTTACTTAGACGCCCGCATTGTTGATTCTGAAGGTGCCGGGCAGATTTCATACAGCATGGCAACATAAGCTAGCTGAATTCTGATTGGATACAAACTCTTACCTAAAAACAACAGCACTGGAAGGAGCATAATATGACGAAGAGGATATGGATATTTTTTTATATTTAGGGAAAGTAAAATAAAAAAATGTTTTATCTTTAATTATGATTATGAATTCTGGTTATGTTAGGCCAGCAGAGAAGACCTTGCGACACACCACTGACGATACATGTGCTGACTTGATATTGACAAGGGCTTTCGCAAAATAACGAGTTGACTCATGTGATTAATTACAAAAATGATTGCAATAATCATTAGCGATGTCCGATAATGGCTTTTTTGCCCATATCCGATATTCCGATATTGTCCAACTCTTAATTACTGATTCCGATATCAACCGATACCGATATATACAGTCGTGGAATTAACACATTATTATGCCTAATTTTGTTGTGATGCCCCGCTGGATGCATTAAACAATGTAACAAGGTTTTCCAAAACAAATCAACTCAAGTTATGGGGAAAAAAATGCCAACATGGCACTGCCATATTTATTATTGAAGTCGCAAAGTGCATTATTTTTTTTAACATGCCTCGAAACAGCAGCTTGGAATTTGGGACATGCTCTCCCTGAAAAAGAGCATTAGGAGGTTGAGGTGGGCGGGGTGGGGTTGAGGTGGGAAGGGCGGGGTAGGGGGTATTAGTGCTGCAAGGGGTTCTGGGTATTTGTTCTGTTGTGTTTATGTTGTGTTACGGTGCGGGTGTTCTCCCGAAATGTGTTTGTCATTCTTGTTTGGTGTGGGTTCACAGTGTGGCGCATACTTGTAACAGCGTTAAAGTTGTTTATACGGCCACCCTCAGTGTGACCTGTATGGCTGTTGAGCAAGTATGCCTTGCATTCACTTGTGTGTGTGAAAAGCCGTAGATGTTGTGTGACTGGGCCAGCACGCAAAGGAAGTGCCTTTAAGGTTTATTGGCGCTCTGTACTTCTCCCTACGTCCGTGTACACAGCGCCGTTTTAAAGTCATGAATTTTACTTTTTGAAACCGATACTGATAATATTGAAACAGATACCGATAATTTCCGATATTACATTTTAAAGCATTTATCGGCCGATAATATCGGCAGTCCGATATTATCGGACATCCCTAATAATTATATATATATATATATGTTCAAATTATTCACACAATTTATTTTAGGGATGTCCGATAATGGCTTTTTGTCGATATCCCGATATTGTCCAACTCTTTAATTACCGATACCGATATCAACCGATACCGATATCAACCGATATATACAGTCGTGGAATTAACACATTATTATGCCTAATTTGGACAACCAGGTATGGTGAAGATAAGGTACTTTTTAAAAAAAATTATAAAATAAAATAAGATAATTAAATTAAAAACATTTTCTTGAATAAAAAAGAAAGTAAAACAATATAAAAACAGTTACATAGAAACTAGTAATTAATGAAAATGAGTAAAATTAACTGTTAAAGGTTAGTACTATTAGTGGACCAGCAGCACGCACAATCATGTGTGCTTACGGACTGTATCCCTTGCAGACTGTATTGATCTATATTGATATATAATGTAGGAACCAGAATATTAATAACAGAAAGAAACAACCCTTTTGTGTGAATGAGGAGGGTTTTTTTGGGTTGGTGCATTAATTGTAAGTGTATCTTGTGTTTTTTATGTTGATTAAATTTTTTTTTTTAAATAAATAAATAAAAATAAAAAATAAAAAAATAAAAACCGATACCGATAATAAAAAAAACGATACCGAAAATTTCCGATATTACATTTTAACGCATTTATCGGCCGATAATATCGGCACATCCCTAATTTATTTGGTTACCTAAGAAAGGCGCCGTGGTTTGCTTTCTGGTCAGTGATCAGCTCAAAGCACACACCAGTGCAAAGATGAGTGAGGAGAGACGGACTGTTGTGCTCGCTGGCAAATTCCACTTCAAAATACACCCAGATGGTACTTCAGATAAAGCTGTTACCAGGTTTTCAACACATAAATGTAGTGTATTCAAAAACAAAATCATTCCTGTAAGACATTCAGACAATAAAACTGCATTTGTGTCCACAAATTGTGGTCGTTTTTCAAGGTAGTCTAAATCAGAGAAGTCAAACTCAGATTTGGCCCGCAACATCATTTTATGTGGCCTGGAAATAATGAGTCAATAAAGAACGTTATCTTTTCTTACTAAATGTATTTGTTCTTTCCATTTTAACTGAAAAAAAAATGCAGATACCGCATGACATTGCATACCTTTTAAACTTTAATATTATCCAATATAGCAAAAAATATATTATCATACTTTCCAAACATTGTACTTTGTTAAAATACTTACATTTCTGCTTGACTTATGGTTTTAGAGCAAGTTATTCATCAAATTGTACACTGTAAAAATGACAATACATTTTTACTGTAAAATATGCTATGTTTTTTACAGCATATTACCATTAATTGAAAAAACTACCACTGTTTTTTTTTTACGGGAAATTCTGAGCTGCCAGTGTTCTTACTGTAAGATCTATGGTTGTTATTTTTACTCTTAATGATAAAACAGTATCACAGTTTTTTTAACGGTAAAATATTGGCAGCTCAGTTGCCAGAATAAAATAAAAACTAGAGATGTCCGATAATATCGGCCTGCCGATATCGGCCGATATATGCATTAAAAGGTAATATCGTAAATTATCGGTATCATTTTTTTAAATTATCGGTATCGTTTTTTTTTTGTTTGTTTGTTTGTTTTTTTATTAAATCAACATAAAAAACACAAGATACACTTACAATTAGTGCACCAACCCAAAAAACCTCCCTCCCCCATTTACACTCATTCACACAAAAGGGTTGTTTCTTTCTGTTATTAATATTCTGGTTCCTACATTATATATCAATATATATCAATACAGTCTGCAAGGGATACAGTCCGTAAGCACACATGATTGTGCGTGCTGCTGGTCCACTAATAGTACTAACCTTTAACAGTTAATGTTACTCATTTTCATTAATTACTAGTTTCTATGTAACTGTTTTTATGTTGTTTTACTTTCTTTTTTATTCAAGAAAATGTTTTTAATTTATTTATCTTATTTTATTTTATAATTTTTTTTAAAAAGTACCTTATCTTCACCATACCTGGTTGTCCAAATTAGGCATAATAATGTGTTAATTCCACGACTGCATATATCGGTTGATATCGGTATCGGTTGATATCGGTATCGGTAATTAAAGAGTTGGACAATATCGGAATATCGGATATGGGCAAAAAGCCATTATCGGACATCCCTAATAAAAACGATGGTAAAGTTTTTCCATTTACCGTAACATGTTGCAAAAATACACTGTACACTTTATAGTAAAATTCTATTTATCTAGTTGCTAGTTTTTTACTGTAAAAAATACAGATTTCTTTTCACAGTGTATGTAAAAATATATATAATAATCAAATGCATAGGAAAATTCATATATCATTCCTTGTTACAAGCGGCCCTCTGAGGGCAGCCATAACTACAATGTGTCCCTCAAAGAAAACGAGCTTGACAACCCTAGGGGGGTGTAAGTCAAGGGTTGAAGTTGCCTGGAGGTGTTCTTTTAGAGCGATTTTGAAGGAGGATAGAGATGCACTTTCTTTTACACCTGTTGGGAGTGCATTCTATATTGATGTGGCATAGAAGGAGAATGAGTTAAGACCTTTGTTAAATCGGAATCTGGGTTTAACGTGGTTAGTGGAGCTCCCCCTGGTGTTGTGGTTATGGCGGTCATTTACGTTAAGGAAGTAGTTTGACATGTACTTCGGTATCAGGGAAGTGTAGCGGATTTTATAGACTAGGCTCAGTGCAAGTTGTTTTACTCTGTCCTCCACCCTGAGCCAGCCCACTTTGGAGAAGTGGGTAGGAGTGAGGTGTGATCTGGGGTGGAGGTCTAGAAGTAACCTGAGTTAAGAGTAATAACATGTGAATAATAAGGATTAATCCAAATTCGAAAGTGTGATTATTCTCATTTGAAAAATTAAGCATTTGACAGCAAGCAAGCAGCCCGCTTTTCACTTTTATCACAGATGCCTTCCCACCTCTGTTGGGACACCAACAGGATGTCACTACAGCTGTGTGCTCTTTCACACATCAACGACTCAACATCCCTCAATCAGATCAGTCTACAGATAAGTTAATTGTGTTAACATTTTGAATCAGATTAATGGTGAAAATGGTTTAGATGAATTAACTGTGTTTATTTCCAGTATTTCAAGTGGCTTGAATGTTCTGAACTCCTGTTTCTATACAAACAAAATGAAAAACTGCAGCACAGAGGAGATTGTGCCATAGTATAGACCAGGGGTCACCAACCTTTTTGAAAGCAAGAGCTACTTCTTGGGTAGTGATTAATGCGAAGGGCTACCAGTTTGATACACACTTAAATAAATTGCCAGAAATAGCCAATTTGCTCAATTTACCTTTAACTCTGTTATTATTAATAATTAATGATATTTACACTTAATTGGACGGTTTAAAAGGGGAGAAAACACGAAAAAAAATGACAATTAAATTTTGAAACATAGCTTATCTTCAATTTCGACTCTTTAAAATTCAAAATTCAACCGAAAAAAAGAGGAGAAAAACAAGCAAATTCGAATCTTTTTGAAAAAATTAAAAAAATAATTTATGGAACATAATTAGTATTTTTTCCTGATCAAGATTAATTTTGGAATTTTGATGACATGTTTTAAATAGGTTAAAATCCAATCTACACTTTGTTAGAATATATAACAAATTGGACCAAGCTATATTTCTAACAAAGACAAATCATTATTTCTTCTAGATTTTCCAGAACAAAAATTTTAAAATAAATTCTAAATACTTTGAAATAAGATTTAAACTTGATTCTACAGATTTTCTAGATTTGCCAGAATATTTTTTATTGAATTTTAATCATAATAAGTTTGAAGAAATATTTCACAAATATTCTTCGTCGAAAAAACAGAAGCTAAAATGAAGAATTAAATTAAAATGTATTTATTATTCTTTACAATAAAAAAAATAAATGTACTTGAACATTGATTTAAATTGTCAGGAAAGAAGAGGAAGGAATTTAAAAGGTAAAAAGGTATATGTGTTTAAAAATCCTAAAATAATTTTTAAGGTTGTATTTTTTCTCTAAAATTGTCTTTCTGAAAGTTATAAGAAGCAAAGTAAAAAAATTCATGAATTTATTTAAACAAGTGAAGACCAAGTCTTTAAAATATTTTCTTGGATTTTCAAATTCTATTTGAGTTTTGTCTCTCTTAGAATTAAAAATGTCGGGCAAAGCGAGACCAGCTTGCTAGTAAATAAATACAATTTAAAAAATCGAGGCAGCTCACTGGTAAGTGCTGCTATTTGAGCTATTTTTAGAACAGGTCCTTACGGGCTACCTGGTGCCCGCGGGCACCGCGTTGGTGACCCCTGGTATAGATCATACCTGGGCAAATTAAGGCCCGGGGGCCACATGCGCCCCGTTAAGCTTTTCAATCTGGCCCACCGGACATTCCCAAATAATTTTTTTAGATTTTTAAGATGGAAAGTGTAGCTGCCATTATGCTGTGCAGTGACCGTAAGTCTTGAACTATACAAAGTATTTCAATGGTTGGAATCTGCGCTTTCGCATGATGTACTAGTTACTATGGTAATCTAATTAGTTACTATGGTAATCTAAGTCACAGCAGCTCAGACGAGGCACCAAGCAGTGTGGGTGGGGAGCGTTTCCACAGAGTGTTTCCAGAGCGGCCAGCCTGAAATGCAGGTGTCAGGAACAGACGCGGAAGGAGATTTTTACAACAAAGTTATAAAGCTTAGAGATTTATCAGATACATCAGATGTAAGTGGTTTTGTTTTTTTACCCTTCGCGTTCATATTTCGCTTTTTGTTGCATTTGTGTTGTGTTTCGCTTGATTGTTAAATATGTTGATGGAGAGGGGGTGTGACGTTCATATGTTGTCGATATTCAGTGTTTTATCCTTTATAGTTAATATTGTAAATCCCACATTATTTTCATGTACATTCTGGGTGTCTCATTCAGTTAAAAAAAATTAAAATTCCATTCCGTTTTTTAAGGCGGTCTGTCATAACGTTTTTAGCTTTCAATCAGACATTATTGTGACGTTTTGTATTAGTCTTCCTAAAAATAGACATACCGTCCCCCAGACACATTTCCCCCCCGAGTCAAAATAATTGCCCAGGCCTGGTATAGATGATACTTAAAGGCCTACTGAAATGATTTTTATTTATTTAAACGGGAATAGCAGATCCATTCTGTGTCATACTTGATCATTTCGCGATATTGCCATATTTTTGCTGAAAGGATTTAGTAGAGAAAATCGACGATAAAGTTCGCAACTTTTGCTCGCTGATAAAAAAAAGCCTTGCCTGTAGCGGAAGTAGCGTGACGTCACAGGAGCTAGTATTCCTCACAATTCCCCGTTGTTTACAATGGAGCGAGAGAGATTCGGACCGAGAAAGTGATGATTACCCCATTAATTTGAGCGAGGATGAAAGATTCGTAGATGAGGAACGTTACAGTGAAGGACTTGAGAAACAGTGATGGACGTATCTTTTTTCGCTCTGACCGTAACTTAGGTACAAGCTGGCTCATTGGATTCCACACTCTCCTTTTTCTATTGTGGATCACGGATTTGTATTTTAAACCACCTCGGATACTATATCCTCTTGAAAATGAGAGTCGAGAACGCGAAATGGACATTCAGTGCCTTTTATCTCCACGACAATACATCGGCGAAATGCTACGAGCTAACGTGATAGCATCTTGCTTTAACTGCATATAGAAACAAAAGAAATAAACCCCTGACTGGAAGTATAGATAGAAAATCAACAATACTATTAAACCGTGGACATGTAAATACACGGTTAATGCTTTCCAGGCTGGCGAAGGTTAACAATGCTGTGCTAACGACGCCATTGAAGCTAACTTAGCAACCGGACTGCACAGAGCTATGCTAAAAACATTAGCTCTCCACCTACGCCAGCCAGCCCTCATTTGCTCATCAACACCCGTGCTCACCTGCGTTCCAGCGATCGGCAGAAGGACGAAGGACTTCACCCGATGCGTTTGGCGCCCCGGAGACATAGGAAGTGAAGGTGAGGTCGGCGGCTAGCGCGGCTAGCGCTCCAACAAAGTCCTCCTGGTTGTGTTGCTGTAGTCCGCTGCTAATACACTGATCCCACCTACAACTGTCTTCTTTGCAGCCTTCATTGTTCATTAAAAACATTGCAAAAGATGTCCAGAATACTGTGGAATTATGAAATGAAAACAGAGCTTTTTGTATAGGATTCTACGGGGTACCATAACTTCCGTTACTCGGACTTCGTCACGCGCATACGTCATCATACCGCAATGTTTCAGCCGGATATTTCCCGGGAAGTTTTAAATGTCACTTTATAAGTTAACCCGGCCGTATTGGCATGTGTTGCAATGTTAAGATTTCATCATTGATATATAAACTATCAGACTGCGTGGTCGGTAGTAGTGGCTTTCAGTAAGCCTTTAATGGCCCCCTTTGATGTTAACAACATTGTCACTTATTTCATAATTCTCGACCTAAAACTGGTCAAATTCAGCCAGGTAAAGTTCAGCCTGCATACATTTCCAAAGGATGGGACTATGAGGAAAGTATGGACCTCTCCGGTCAAATTGACTTGTGCAAAATGGGACCGACCAAGCGAAAAAGTTCAGAGTTTGGATTGAATTAAAAAATAAATAAAAGTATTGCAAAATGCGAGTCCAAAAATTAGGAGCAGTCTTGTGAGGGGAAAAAGACTGAGTCGGAACCTGCGTAAAAAAAGAAGGTAAGCCGCTAGTATTCTATTTGTGTCCTCTTCTATTGATATTTTCCTCAAGATGCTTGAAAATATGCTGAAAGAGCATGAGGAGACACAGGCTATGGTGTCTATGGAGGAGGAGATGGTAGAGCAGGAAAGTCCAGAAATGGAGATTCTTTCATATCGAGGGCGTCAAACTCATTTTCATTGTGGGCCACATCGCAGATACTAAAGCCCTTGGAGGGCCGCTTCATGGTAATACGACACAGTTTCCTTTTTTTTAATCGTTGTTTACCAACAAACTAATGGAAAACCTGCGTTGGAATCAAAAGTCAAAGTGACAACTTAATTTTAGCTAGTGTAGAATTTTCATAGGAAAAAGGGTTTGAATGACACAAAGGCAAGACATACAATAGGAACGGGATTGAGAAGGCACTATTTGTTTTACCTGACACATGAAACGTGACTAATTGCGGGAGTGCCACCATTTTAACTTTGACCACAGTGTCAGTTGCTATGTAGAGTGGTGCTGCCCCTCATTTTCAGCAGACTGCATTGCAAAATGATCAACCCCTCCTCTTCCTCTCATGCGAGATCCACCCAGGAACGGGGCCATATAAGTCCCTTTCCTACTGTAGCTTGTTGCATCAAATAATATTGAGTTAAGAGCTGCATTTGCATGCCTTAATGCTTTTTTTCTGTCAAAATGTAAATACATTAATCAATGACGGTGAAATAAAGTTGATGCACATTCTTTCCAGGCAATCGCGGGCCACAAAGAATAATGGGGCAGGCCAAATGTGGCCCCCGGGCCTTGAGTTTGACACATGTGTTTAATATTAATGTTTTGCTCATAATGTGAACCATATCAGTTTTGAGAAAATCCTGGACCAGGGCAACAAAAACATGAAATTACGGGATCAAAGTAATAGTTTTAAAACATGCATTTATCCACAATATCGATGGGGGGAAATGGGCTTCAGCTCTGTAGATGACATCACACCAAGAGGAGGCGGCATATCGATTCTAGCATTGGAAAAGGGGCCTTCCAACTACAGTTACTACTTACTTAAACACTAATATTATTGGAAATGACTGGAGAAAAAAAATACATAGAGAACTTGCTAGTGTAATTTTGGTCCTTTAATTTAGCTCATGTAATGTTCTTAGTCAGAATAATTGTATCTAAGTTATCACAAAACTTTGTGTTTCCATGAGTTCCCGGCGAGAGGACAAAAGCTGTAAAACTCCACTGTGTACGATGGGAAGCGACATGAAGGTGTCGGTTTCTTTGATCTATTGTAATCCACAGGAAGATCTTGTCTTGACCCGAGATCTACAAACCCCGTTTCCATATGAGTTGGGAAATTGTGTTAGATGTAAATATAAACGGAATACAATGATTTGCAAATCATTTTCAACCCATATTCAGTTGAATATGCTACAAAGACAACATATTTGATGTTCAAACTGATAAATGTTGTTTTTTTTTGCAAATAATCATTAACTTTAGAATTTGATGCCAGCAACACGTGACAAAGAAGTTGGGAAAGGTGGCAATAAATACTGATAAAGTTGAGGAATGCTCATCAAACACTTATTTGGAACATCCCACAGGTGAACAGGCACATTGGGAACAGGTGGGTGCCATGATTGGGTATAAAAGTAGATTCCATGAAATGCTCAGTCATTCACAAACAAGGATGGGGCGAGGGTCACCACTTTGTCAACAAATGGGTGAGCAAATTGTTGAACAGTTCAAGAAAAACCTTTCTCAACCAGCTATTGCAAGGAATTTAGGGATTTCACCATCTACGCTCCGTAATATCATCAAATGGTTCAGAGAATCTGGAGAAATCACTGCACGTAAGCAGCTAAGCCCGTGACCTTCCATCCCTCAGGCTGTACTGCATCAACAAGCGACATCAGTGTGTAAAGGATATCACCACATGGGCTCAGGAACACTTCAGAAACCCACTGTCAGTAACTACAGTTGGTCGCTACATCTGTAAGTGCAAGTTAAAACTCTCCTATGCAAGGCGAAAACCGTTTATCAAGTGAAGTGAAGTGAAGTGAATTACATTTATATAGCGCTTTTTCTCAAGTGACTCAAAGCGCTTTACATAGTGAAACCCAATATCTAAGTTACATTCAAACCAGTGTGGGTGGCACTGGGAGCAGGTGGGTAAAGTGTCTTGCCCAAGGACACACCGGCAGTGACTAGGATGGCGGAAGCGGGGATCGAACCTGCAACCCTCAAGTTGCTGGCACGGCCGCTCTACCAACCGAGCTATACCGCCAACATATCAACAACACCCAGAAACGCCGTCGGCTTCGCTGGGGCCTGAGCTCATCTAAGATGGACTGATACAAAGTGGAAAAGTGTTCTGTGGTCTGACGAGTCCACATTTCAAATTGTTTTTGGAAACTGTGGACGTCGTGTCCTCCGGACCAAAGAGGAAAAGAACCATCCGGATTGTTATAGGCACAAAGTTAAAAAGCCAGCATCTGTGATGGTATGGGGGTGTATTAGTGCCCAAGACATGGGTAACTTACACATCTGTGAAGGCGCCATTAATGCTGAAAGGTACATACAGGTTTTGGAACAACATATGTTGCCATCCAAGCAACGTTACCATGGACGCCCCTGCTTATTTCAGCAAGACAATGCCAAGCCATGTGTTACATCAACGTGGCTTCATAGTAAAAGAGTGTGGGTACTAGACTGGCCTGCCTGTAGTCCAGACCTGTCTCCCATTGAAAATGTGTGGCGCATTATGAAGCCTAAAATAGCACAAGGGAGACCCCCGGACTGTTGAACAACTTAAGCTGTACATCAAGCAAGAATGGGAAAGAATTCCACCTGAGAAGCTTCAAAAATGTGTCTCCTCAGTTCCCAAACCTTTACTGAGTGTTGTTAAAAGGAAAGGCCATGTAACACAGTGGTGAACATGCCCTTTCCCAACTACTTTGGCACGTGTTGCAGCCATGAAATTCTAAGTTAATTATTATTTGCAAAAAAAAATTAAGTTTATGAGTTTGAACATCAAATATCTTGTTTTGTAGTGCATTCAACTGAATATGGGTTGAAAAGGATTTGCAAATCACTGTATTCTTTTTATATTTACATCTAACACAATTTCCCAACTCATATGGAAACGGGGTTTGTAGAAAGCGGAGAGGAAGCAGGACCTGACGCAAGCTCCAGGCATCTTTTCTTTGAACTGTTTTGTGACAGAGGGCAACAGCTGTTTACGACCCCCACTCCCTTTAGAAACAGCTGTTGCCATGTAATCAGGGAAAGTCCAAATAAAAGAGGAGGCGTGCAATCCTTCCGTCAGAGCGTGGCACGACACTGTACAAGAGTACAGCTCTCCTCATTGAGCTAAATTGAATCCTGTCTCTGTTTAATTCCTTGATTCTTGTCTGTTTAATAGATGTCATCGGTGTTTGAACCTGACATTCTTCTTTAGAGAGCAAACTACTTGAGACTGAAACAACAGCACCCCTGCTGGTTGATGCCCAGTATCAACTCCTGGTCCTGGGCTGTGCATTCCAAACAACTCCCCAACATGGTTTCTGCCAGGCCTGCTGGCTTCATATTCAGCTACACTGCAGCTCAACAACGCTGCAGAGACAACTAAGCCCCGTATTAAAGCATAAGATTGTGTGCCAAGATACTTCACAGTGCGTCACTCTTTAAGCGAGTCACGCGCTTTCACGCGGAATCCTCGTGGAACAAGAGGGGGAAATTAAAGTCTTCCCGAAAAAGATGTGTCCTGGCGATTATTTTGGTTTTATGGCTTTAAAAAAAAAAAAGTGGCATATTCCCACAAAGCAAGAAATGAGAAGAAATACTGGAGGGCTGGCTAGAGACTTTCGTTTTACCTATTTTCTGGAACCACTATGGCGTCAATGGAAGCGTCATGATGGACCATGAACCACAATGAACCAGGATGTCGACCCACTAGCCAACACACACACATACATGAATGACACTATGAAGGAGGTCTGCATGCTACTAAAATCACACAACCCCTCACACTTCAGCAACCACCAATCAATCCATCTTCTCCCTCTTTTAACCTCAGCTACGAGTGTTGGCAGCACTCATGGAGCCCCCGACCATGACGCCACTTGACTGTCGGCAAGACATAATCATCTTGCTACTCACTTGTGTTGCAGGGCATTTGAACAATATAGGCTGTATTTTTAACTATTTTTAGTGCATAGTAAATATACACCGCTACACAAAAGTAGGTGACAGTGTCATCACCAGGAAAGATGAGGTCACCTACCTAGGTTCCATTCTAGAGGCTAACCTTTCCTGTGATAAAATGGCAACCAAGGTAATCAAAAAGGTTAACCAACGAACGAAATTTCTCTACAGAATTTCCTCTCTGGTCAACAAAAGCACCTTGAGGATTCTGGCGGGAACTCTCGTTCAACCCTTTTTCGATTACGCATGCACCTCCTGGTACCCTAGCACCTCCAAAACCCTCAAATCTAAACTCCAAACATCTCAGAACAAGCTAGTCAGGTTACTTCTAGACCTCCACCCCAGATCCCACCTCACTCCTACCCACTTCTCTAAAGTGGGCTGGCTCAAGGTGGAGGACAGAGTTAAACAACTTGCACTGAGCCTAGTCTATAAAATCCGCTACACCTCCCTGATACCGAAGTACATGTCAAACTACTTCCTTAACGTAAATGACCGCCATAACCACAACACCAGGGGGTGCTCCACTAACCACGTTAAACCCAGATTCCGAACTAACAAAGGTCTTAACTCATTCTCTTTCTATGCCACATCAATGTGGAATGCGCTCCCAACAGGTATAAAAGAAAGGGCATCTCTATCCTCCTTCAAAACCGCAATAAAAGTTCACCTCCAGGCAGCTACAACCCTAAACTAACACCCTCCCCGGATTGCTAATCATCAAATGTAAACAATCAAATGCAGATACTTTTTGGGGGCGGTATAGCTCGGTTGGTAGAGCGGCAGTGCCAGCAACTTGAGGGTTCCAGGTTCGATCCCCGCTTCCGCCATCCTAGTCACTGCCGTCGTGTCCTTGGGCAAGGCACTTTACCCACCTGCTCCCAGTGCCACCCACACTGGTTTAAATGTAACTTAGATATTGGGTTTTACTATGTAAAAGCGCTTTGAGTCACTAGAGAAAAGCGCTATATAAATATAATTCACTTCACTTTTTCTTTTGCCTTCTGATCTCTCTCTCTCTCTCTCTCTCTCTCTCTCTTTCTCTCTCTCTATGTCCACTACTTGATGTCCATATCCCCCCTCCCCACCCCCGCCCCCTCCCTCCACACCCCTGATTGTAAATAATGTAAATAATTCAATGTGATTATCTTGTGTGATGACTGTATTATGATGATAGTATATATGACAGTATATATCTGTATCATGAATCAATTTAAGTGGACCCCGACTTAAACAAGTTGAAAAACTTATTCGGGTGTTACCATTTAGTGGTCAATTGTACGGAATATGTACTTCACTGTGCAACCTACTAATAAAAGTCTCAATCAATCAATCAATCAATCAATCAAACACAAGCTGTACTGGGACTACTCTAAAGTATATCTAGATTTGCGTTCTATAGTATCATCTCTTGGGATGACTGCTGAAATGTAAGAGGTGTACTTTTGTCAGATACTCATTTATTTGTGGCAGCCCGCCACGAATACCGTAGTTTTTGGACGAGAGAGCGCACTTAAAATCCTTTCATTTTCTCAAAAATCTTCAGTGCGCCTTATAACCCGGTGCGCAAAATGTACGCCATAATTCTGGTTGTGCTTACTGACCTCGAAGCTATTTCATTTGGTACATGGTGTAATGATAAGTGTGACCAGTAGATGGCAGTCATACATAAGAGATACGCGTAGACTGCAAAATGATGGTAGTAAACAACACCAAAACTTTAAATGTTCCGTTGAGAATATAGGACATTACACACGGCACTCAAAAATCTGGCAAAATGTTTTTAGTACGACTTTGGTAAGCTATGAAGCCGCACCGCTTGATGGATTGTCGGCACATTAAACTTAAGAGTATTATTATGGTGTGTGTATAAGGTAAGACATATTACCTGGCGTTTTGTTTCGCAATTATATGCAAAACCAACTTTTCTTACCTTCTGGTACCTGCTGATGTGTATTTGGGATCTGCATATGTCCTGAAAATGCGCGCGCGTCCGCAATTGTAGTCCGTGGCGACACCGTGGTCATAAGCTTCTTCTTTTTCTCTACCTTTTTATGTGGCATTCATCTTCCGCTGTTGCCATTTCTAATATAAAGTAGTGTAAAGTTCTTACATATACACTACCGTTCAAAAGTTTGGGGTCACATTAAAATGTCCTTATTTTTGAAGGAAAAGCACTGTATTTTTCAATGAAGATAACTTTAAACTAGTCTTAACTTGAAAGAAATACACTCTATACATTGCTAATGTGGTAAATGACTATTCTAGCTGCAAATGTCTGGTTTTTGGTGCAATATCTACATAGGTGTATAGAGGCCCATTTCCAGCAACTATCACTCCAGTGTTCTAATAGTACAATGTGTTTGCTCATTGGCTCAGAAGGCTAATTGATGATTAGAAAACCCTTGTGCAATCATGTTCACACATCTGAAAACAGTTTAGCTCGTTACAGAAGCTACAAAACTGACCTTCCTTTGAGCAGATTGAGTTTCTGGAGCATCACATTTGTGGGGTCAATTAAACGCTCAAAATGGCCAGAAAAAGAGAACTTTCATCTGAAACTCGACAGTCTATTCTTGTTCTTAGAAATGAAGGCTATTCCACAAAACTGTTTGGGTGACCCCAAACTTTTGAACGGTAGTGTATGTGTCAGTAGACTAGCTATCAAAGTGATAAAAACTGTAGTGAGTTTACATAATTCACCAACGGAACTTTAGTTATTAGAAAGTTCCGGTCGGATGTTTTTTCACGGGACACATTTCCGGCGTTGTTGCACTAATGAGCCACGGATGAGGAGATGCTGCTCCGTTATTGATTGAAGTAAAGTGTGAATGTCATTAAAACAGTTAGCTCCATCTTTTGACACTTCTTCCACTCCCGTCCTTGCACGCTACACCGCTACAACAAAGATGACGGGGAGAAGACGCTGTCGAAGGTGAGCCACGTGAATAAGACCGCCCACAAAACGGCGCATCCTGAAGCGACTGTTCGAAAGCGGCTTGAAGATGATCTGTAAAACATCATCTATGCCACATTTTGACCAAAGAACCACCATTACATGTTATGTAGACCACAAGGAAATATTTTCAATTTAGAAATTTTTTTATAATAATATGACTCCTTTAATGCGCCCTGTAATCCAGTGCGCCCTTTGTATGAAAATAGACCTGACTAGACACGCTCATCGGCAGTGCGCCTTATAATCCGGTGCACCCTATGGTCCGGAAAATACGGTACATGTAAAAATTCAGATGTATTAAAGTGTTCGCATGCACAAATCCAAGCAAATGTCTTTGTTACATCGCAATCTACTTGGAATCCGTAGCAGAGATGTGCGCGGCTTTGCATGCCAAGACCACGCCCCCTTACAAATATGCAAATCATAGCCATGTGCCTGAGCTCTGCACGGTCGGACCAATCACAAGTCAGTAAAAGGTGCTTCTTTCTGGTCTTTGGAGCAAAGCGCAGGGCGATTGTGAGCCTGACATTGCTGGGTCTAGATAGTCGCTATAATGATACGTGTCTTTATACAGTTGCTCACATGAGTCATTAAACTGTCATGTGGAAAAGAGAGCTGCGCACTTTGTGTGCGGTGTAAGTATCCACCGCCTGTAGAAATGTGCGTGCGGCAACTCCATCGCACATTTCCACGCCGACGTCAGTCTTAACACGTCTCAATTTTGCTGTCAAAAAGACCGTACAACGTTTTTGTTCATACGCAGGCTTGTTACATGAGGGCCCTGGTCTGCCAGAGAATAAGAAGACATAGCAAGAAGGATCTCGGGGGGGACTAAGCAACTTTGTCGCTATTTTTAGCGAGTTTTCAGAACCCTGCGCCTGCAGTACTGGAGCTAAATGTAAACAAATATATTGCAGTCCTGTGGGAAACAGTGAATACTGTAAATCACAGGTGTCAAACTCCACATCATTTTATATGGCCCGCAAAAGCCTGGAAATAATAGTGTTTCCCATAAACTGCCAAGATACCTGTGGCGGTGGGGCCGTGGCTATGGGCGTGGTCACATGACATCATCGAGTAATTTGCATAATTTACTACAATGATTTGATTTTCTTTAAAAAGGCTCAAAAAATGTATACTTACTAATTAATAATAACAGTTTTGTTTTAAACGTCCATCCATCCATCCATCCATCCGTTTTACAATATAATTACAACACTTTATGTACATATTTATATACAGATTTGAACAATAAGTTATTCACTGAAATATATTTATTAATTGTGGTTCTTACAAAAAATATATCTTATAAAATATAAAAGCTAAAATGTCTCAAAGCTCTGCCCCTTTGATTAGTGCATACTAAATAATTTAACTTTAGCCTACTACTACAACCATATTATTTACCAGCAACATAAAGTGAAACAGAGGCAGAGGTGTCCTGCCACAGTCAGTAACAAATAAACAGAAAACAGTAGTGGTGGTAGATAGACACAGAGCTTCATCAAACATCTGATCCACTGAACAAAGAGCTCCAAAAATCTTGAACTTTAGACTGCCATCAGTTTTACTCCCTACACTTTTAAGCATGTGTTTCCTACTGCCTGCAGACTTTGCACCCTTTGTTATATACACATGTTGTGTTTCTAATATAAATACATGTAATAAAGTCAAATACAAATAAGGCAACAAGAGAAGTATCCTACACTTCTCTTTTGTAAAGTAAATCTGAACAGCCGATATGGGCATCTACATCAACTATGTGATTTGCCTGAAAAGCTGGAGAGGACCAAAAAAAATAAAATAAATAAATAAAATAAAATAAAATAAAAATAAAAAATTTAATTTTTTATTTTTTGTGGCGGACGTAATTCTTTCGTGGCGAGCCGCCACAAAAAAATGACTGTGTGGGAAACCCTGTAATATGTGTCAATAAAATACCTTATATTTTCTTTCTTTACTTTCTTATTTACTTACTATAGGCATTAGGTTTTTTTTCTATTGTGTCCAATATTGCAACAAATATATTATCTAACTTTTTTGGTCAAAATCCAAATAAATACTTAAATACCTGCTTAACTTATGATCTCAAAGCAAGTTATCCATCAAATTGTACACTATAAAAATGACCAATAGGTTTTACTGTAAAACTTATTTTTTTACAGCATGTTACTGTAAGTTGGGAAAAAAACTACCAGTGTTTGTTTTTTTACAGTAAAATTCTGTCGACTGAGCTGTCAGTTTTTTGTTTTGGTTTTTTTATTGTAAAATCCACGGTTGATGATTTTATGGTACCACATTTTATCATGGTACAAAACTGGCAGCCGAGTTGCCAAAATAAAATTAAACAGCGGTACTGTATTTGTCTTGTACCTACTCAGTGGCCTAGTGGTGAGAGTGTCCGCCCTGAGATCAGTAGGTTGTGAGTTCAAACCCCGGCCGAGTCATACCAAAGACTATAAAAATGGGACCCATTACCTCCCTGCTTGGCACTCAGAATCAAGGGTTGGAATTGGGGGTTAAATCACCAAAAATGATTCCCGGGCGCGGCCACCGCTGCTGCCCACTGCTCCCCTCACCTCCTAGGGGGTGAACAAGGGTGATGGGTCAAATGCAGAGGACAAATTTCACCACACCTAGTGTGTGTGTGTGACAATCATTGGTACTTTAACTTTAACTGTATTTACAGTAATATGTTGTAAAAATAATAATAATTAAAAAAAACACCATATATTTTACTACGGAGCCCCTAAAACGGGGGACAGCAACACGCAACTCTTTACTGCCGCCCTAGTGGCTCCCTGGAGCATTTTTAAAAAAAGGATTAAAAATAGAAAAAGATGGGGGGAAATATTTTATTGTTTTAGTATGTTTTTTGTTTGAGGACAAACATGACACAAACCTTCCAAATTGTTAGAAAGTATACTGTTTAATATGTTTGTGTGTATGCTTCACTGATGAAAGTATTTGGTGAACATCGCTATGTCCTACTAATTTCGTCAGTTCTTGAACTCACCATAGTGTGGACTGTGACGCAACAGTTTGTTGTGTAAAATCTTCCACTCCTTCTTTGTCTCATATTGTCCACCAAATGTTTTATACTGTGCATGAATGCACAAAGGTGCGCTTTGTTGATGTTATTGACTTGTTGGAGTGGCAATCAGGCATATTTGGTCAGTGCATGACTGCAAGCTAATCTATGCTAATATGCTATTTAGGCTAGCTGTATGTACATATTGCATCATTATGCCTTGTTTGTAGGTATATTTGAGCTCACTTAATTTCCTTTACTTATGTCCTTTGTGTATTTAATTTATATTTGCATGTCTCATGACACATTATCTGTATGTAATATTGGCTGCATTTCTGATAGTTGTTTGTGTGCCATGTTGTACCAGGCCACAGCAAACATTACCTGACTTGCCAAAGATTGTAACACATCTATTAAAAGAAGACAGCTTGCTGTTTCCTTTAACTTGGACACACACACCTATACATTTAGCCATTAAAAGACAGTAATTTTGAGGAGTTGTCTCACCTTCTGAGTAACCTCTGATTTACTAATGGTTTCTAATGTTGTAAAAATGTGTAGAATAAATATTAAATTTCAACATTTCTGTCAACGAAGATTTGCTTCAGCACAGTCATTTTGATAGTAGGCTATTATAGTTAATATAGACCCTTGTATCATGTGCTGCCTTCATTATAAGATTTATATACGGTTTTTAATTTTGTGCGGCTCCAGAGAGATTGTTTTTTTGTATTTTTGGTCCAATATGGCTCTTTCAATGTTTTGGGTTGCCGACCCCTGCCCTAAAGGGACATGGGGGTAAAACATTTTTTTATAATTTTCATTTTATTTTTTTAAGACATGTATTTAAAAGCGCAAGAGAAAATGTTCATAAAGTTATAAAAATAAAAAAATAAAAAAATTATATATATTTTTTTTAAATTTATTTATTTTTGTATATGTATTTTTGTATATGTATTTTTGTATATGTATCTTGTGCACACGAGAAACTATCTTGTGCGCACGAGATACATGTTGACAAAAATAAAAAATAAAAATTATACAAAAAAAAACTCCCCTATGTCTTTTTAGGGGCATTTTACAGTTAAAAACAGTGGTAAAATCCAGAGATTTTTTTTACTCTTTACGTAAAAATGTTTTTAAATATTTAATTTTATAGGCAAATTCATTAATTATTTACTGTTACATGTGGCCCTCTAATAGCAGCCCCCTCTAATGGCAGCCATGACTGCGGTGTGGCCCTCAATGAAAACAAGTTTGACACCCCTGCTGTAAATAGTCATTATAGCAGTACATTATGCTTATTTTGTTCTTAAATCCTACTAATTCCTTGTGTAGTAAAGTGTGCGTGTGTAATGGTGCACATTCCAGTGATGATAAAGGTGTGTGTGTACTGTACGTGTGTGTGTGTGTGTGTGTGTGTGTGTGTGTGTGTGTGTGTGTGTGTGTGTGTGTGTGTGTGTGTGTGTGTGTGTGTGTGTGTGTGTGTGTGTGTGTGTGTGTGTTAGCATTGATGCCTGAGCCGCGTGGACGACACCTCCTGGTGACAGCAGGCTCGCAGCGAGGACGCTAGTCATAACATAGCAGCAAGAAGGTGGGAGGACATTACCTCCAAGCGCGCTCGCACACACACACACACACTCACACACACACACACACACACACACACACACACACACACACGCACGCACGCACGCACGCACGCACGCAGAGACGCAGACACAATATGACACAGTGTTAAAGTCATATCAAGGTCCTTATTTAGATTGGCTATCATCTCTGACCTCCCTCTCCATCCTCATTAGTAGGACGAGACAGCCTCCGCGGGCCAGAAGCCGCCGCGGGCCCGCACACAAGATGTCACATTGCTTTAGCGGCGCCACACTAACTGATGCACGTAGCTGGCAGCGCGGCACACTCCACTGCCTGTGAATTTGCCGCGGTGCCATAATTGACTGATTGACTGACGTCCCGCCCGGACCCCCGTGATAGTCTTTTTGCTAATATGGAACACGGCTTCAAAATAAACTCATCCGCGCTGACCTCTAAGAATCAATACGGCAAGTCACAGGGAAGGTGTCAGGACCAGGTGTGTTGCAAACAACCTCTTTTGCACGGACCTCATGCACATTTGCGGCCTTGAAATAGAAGGACTGGCATATTTGCACCTGTGCCTTTTACACAGAACACAGCAAATAACATCATTTTTAAAACATATTACTGTAAATACAAATACAGTACCGCTGTTTAATCTTATTTTGGCAACTCGGCTGCCAGTTTATATGTATTGCACATTGTTTTCTGCATGTAAAACTCAAATTACTTGATGTCAGTAAGTTAATATTTTTGGAGTCCGGAACGTTTGGTTGACAAAATTAGACAAAGGAGTCGCATAAAACTCGTCTTTCTGTGGCAGCGTCAGAGAAAATTATACATGTAAACAAACTGTTGCGTAACAGTCCACACACCTACAGTGAGTTCAAGGACGGCCGGAATTGAGACAAAAAGGCACTCGCCAAATACTTTCATCACTGAAGCATTAACACAAATTAAAAAGTGGGCTTTCTAACAATTAAGAAGGTTTGTCCTCCTACAGAAAGCTTATTAAAACATTTTCCCCCATCTTGTTCCATTTAAAAAAAAAAAAAAAGCCATTAGGGTGGCGCTAAAGGGCCACTTGCGGCTCTCGAGCCTCGGGTTGCCGACCCCCGGGCTAATGAAAAACAATGGTGGAGTATTAGTGACTGGATGAATCGCAAATGTGCATTGAAAAGATGATGATGTTGGAACTTTTGTTCCACTGTACGATTTGCCTGACGAAGACATGCAAATCTCCACCTTCACTGACGATATGTGGCTGCATGTCTGGTATTGGCACTGGGAAGATGGCTGCCATTACATATGTTTTAAAGCACAAGTTTACATTAACATTTTGGACACTTTTCCATTCAAAACACTGCAAAAACTGAAATCTAAGTAAGATTAAATATCTCAAATAAGGGTGCTATTTGCTTATTTTCTGTCTGATAAGATCATTCTTCTCACTAAGCAGATTTTATGTTAGAGTGTTTTACTTGTTTTAAGGGTTTTGGTCCTAAATGATCTCAGTTGTTGCTGAGATTTGATGACCTATATTGAGTAAAACATGCTCGAAACTACAATAACAACTGTTGCAAAGCTGTGTCATCAACACTCACAAGTATAAAACTACTTTTTTAAAGTAATAATTTCTTATTTCAAGCATGAACAAAAAAATCATGACTTTGACACAAGTGTGTCTCATAATTGAAACAGATGACAGCCAAATGGACTTTGCTGTTTTATTTTCAATGAAACAATAGGAAATACGTACTCATATAGTAGTACAGTTAGCACAGTACAGTAAACTGGCAGTTAATATTTAACATTTCACATGTGACATTTCAAACTATTTTGAACAAAAATAGTTCATGCACATTCAGATCAATTCTTCAAAATTACAACAAAAAAACATTTGTCTGGGGGCCGGGCTGTGTGTATATATATATATATATATATATATATATATATATATATATATATATATATATATATATATATATATATATATATATATATATATATATTCCTCGCGCACTAATTGACTGAAAGAGCACGCACTTGGCGCAATGATGTCATGTTATCGATGGAAAAATGCATTTTTAGACCATATTATTTGCCAGAGTGGCTAGGAGACCCCGAGAGTAACAAGCGGTTGTCTTGTTGCCTTTCCATTAAGAACAATAAACTAGTTTTTAGTGTAAGTTTGCTGGTTTCAAGAAATGTAATACCGGGCGCATATCATTATGTTAAGATAATGGCACTAGCATTTACTTCATTTAAGAATATTTTTCAACATATTGAGAAAAAAGGTGTCTTTTTTTTTTTCTACCAAGAAAAGTGCACTTGTTATTAGTGAGAATATACTTATTTTAAGGTCTTTTGGGGTTCATTGAGGTTAGCTAAATTTACACGTCTTCCCGGTAAGGTCTATTCAGGTGTGCTGGAGAGGAGGCTACGCCGGATAGTCCAACCTCGGATTCAGGAGGAACAGTGTGGTTTTCGTCCTGGTCGTGGAACTGTGGACCAGCTCTATACTCTCGGCAGGGTCCTTGAGGGTGCATGGGAGTTTGCCCAACCAGTCTACATGTGTTTTGTGGACTTGGAAAAGGCATTCGACCGTGTCCCTCTGGAAGTCCTGTGGGGAGTGCTCAGAGCGTATGGGGTATCGGACTGTCTGATTGTGGCGGTCCGCTCCCTGTATGATCAGTGCCAGAGTTTGGTCCGCATTGCCGGCAGTAAGTCGGACACGTTTCCAGTGAGGGTTGGACTCCGCCAAGGCTGCCCTTTGTCACCGATTCTGTTCATAACTTTTATGGACAGAATTTCTAGGCGCAGTCAAGGCGTTGAGGGGATCTGGTTTGGTGGCTGCAGGATTAGGTCTCTGCTTTTTGCAGATGATGTGGTCCTGATGGCTTCATCTGGCCAGGATCTTCAGCTCTTGCTGGATCGGTTCGCAGCTGAGTGTGAAGCGACTGGGATGAGAATCAGCACCTCCAAGTCCGAATCCATGGTTCTCGCCCGGAAAAGGGTGGAGTGCCATCTCCGGGTTGCGGAGGAAACCCTGCCCCAAGTGGAGGAGTTCAAGTACCTAGGAGTCTTGTTCACGAGTGAGGGAAGAGTGGATCGTGAGATCGACAGGCGGATCGGTGCGGCGTCTTCAGTAATGCGGACGCTGTATCGATCCGTTGTGGTGAAGAAGGAGCTGAGCCGGAAGGCAAAGCTCTCAATTTACCGGTCGATCTACGTTCACATCCTCACCGATGGTCATGAGCTTTGGGTTATGACCGGAAGGACAAGATCACGGGTACAAGCGGCCGAAATGAGTTTCCTCCGCCGGGTGGCAGGTCTCTCACTTAGAGATAGGGTGAGAAGCTCTGTCATCCAGGGGGAGCTCAAAGTAAAGCCGCTGCTCCTCCACATGGAGAGGAGCCAGATGAGGTGGTTCGGGCATCTGGTCAGGATGCCACCCGAACGCCTCCCTAGGGAGGTGTTTAGGGCACGTCCGACCGGTAGGAGGCCACGGGGAAGACCCAGGACACGTTGGGAAGACTATGTCTCCCGGCTGGCCTGGGAACGCCTCGGGATCCCCCGGGAGGAGCTGGACGAAGTGGCTGGGGAGAGGGAAGTCTGGGTTTCCCTGCTTAGGCTGCTGCCCCCGCGACCCGACCTCGGATAAGCGGAAGAAGATGGATGGATGGATGGAAATTTACTTGTTTTGGAAAGTCTTGACAAGCCAAATTTTCTTGTTCTATTGGCAGATAATTTTCCTTAGTTCAAGTAAATTACCCCTCATTTTTGTATTTTTTTTTTCTTGTTTTTGAACACTGACTTTTTGCAGTGAAGAATGTTTCGAGATGATGACATCCTATTTCAGAATGAAAATGTATCTTACCATAGAGCAAAAACTGTAAAAACTTCTCTTGAAGAAAGATACATAAGGTCAATGTCATGTTCTACAAAGAGTCCGGATCTCAAAACAATTGAAAATCTGTGGTGGAAATTGAAGATAGTAGTCCATGACAAGACTTGAACCTGCAAAGCTGTTCTGACAACAGCAATCAGACAAAGTTGGAGCAAGATTGATGAAGAGTACGGTTTGTCACTCCTTAAATTCATGCCTCAGAGGCTGCAAGCTGTTATAAAAGCCAGAGGTGGTGCAACAAAGTACTAGTGGTATGTTGCAGACTTTTTGTACATTTAATCTTAATAAATTAATGATTATAGTGATTTTAGACAACTTTGGCCAAGCAGCACTGGATCTAATACAAGTTAGTGGGTTTAGTATGATTAAAATCATGTGACATAATATCTCACAATCAGAATCTGAAATACTTTAATTATCCCTGAGGGGAAATTAAGATTTTCAGCACAATCCCATTCAAGAGCAGACAAACATTACAGGGAGACAGAAAGACATGCACCTGGGGATAGGTTGATTGGTGACACTAAATTGGCCTTAGTGTGTGAATGTGAGTGTGAATGTTGTCTGTCTATCTGTGTTGGCCCTGTGATGAGGTGGCGACTTGTCCAGGGTGTACCCCGCCTTCCGCCCGAATGCAGCTGAGATAGTCTACAGCACCCCCCGCGATCCCGAAAGGGACAAACCGTAGAAAATGGATGGATGGAGAACAGGATCGCTGACGGGTCTGCCAACTTCCAACGCCCCTTTGCAAAAAGGTGAGAAACAGGTAAACGCTGGGGTGGAAGGAGGGCGAGAAAAAAACATATTCAGTCTAAGCCTGGGCCCCTGGAGAAGGGGTCCAGACTGAGGCCAAGGAGAGAAAAAACCTCATAGCCATAGCGCACATAAACATGTGTGTAAGAGGGAAACATCAAAGAACACAAAGGACATTAAAGACATTAAAAAAGCAGAGCTGATTCAACTCGCCACTTCTACACACAGCCACAAAAGTAAAACAACAACAAAAAAACATATACACTACCGTTCAAAAGTTTGGGGTCACCCAAACAATTTTGTGGAATAGCCTTCATTTCTAAGACCAA
Source organism: Entelurus aequoreus (assembly GCF_033978785.1). Taxonomy (NCBI): domain Eukaryota; kingdom Metazoa; phylum Chordata; class Actinopteri; order Syngnathiformes; family Syngnathidae; genus Entelurus; species Entelurus aequoreus. The sequence continues at coordinate 69,178,767 of NC_084741.1, read as the reverse complement.
GAATAGACTGTCGAGTTTCAGATGAAAGTTCTCTTTTTCTGGCCATTTTGAGCGTTTAATTGACCCCACAAATGTGATGCTCCAGAAACTCAATCTGCTCAAAGGAAGGTCCGTTTTGTAGCTTCTGTAACGAGCTAAACTGTTTTCAGATGTGTGAACATGATTGCACAAGGGTTTTCTAATCATCAATTAGCCTTCTGAGCCAATGAGCAAACACATTGTACCATTAGAACACTGGAGTGATAGTTGCTGGAAATGGGCCTCTATACACCTATGTAGATATTGCACCAAAAAGCAGACATTTGCAGCTAGAATAGTCATTTACCACATTAGCAATGTATAGAGTGTATTTCTTTAAAGTTAAGACTAGTTTAAAGTTATCTTCATTGAAAAGTACAGTGCTTTTCCTTCAAAAATAAGGACATTCCAATGTGACCCCAAACTTTTGAAGGGTAGTGTACACTGTGGTGGCCTCTGCGGTGTTCCACGCCATCGTCTGCTGGGGTCGGGGGAGCATGGCCAGAGACAGGAGCAGACCCAACAAAGCAACCAAGAGAGCCGACTCCACCCTCGGCCGCCCACCAACTCTCGGCCGGTGTCCTGGATGAGCGAGGATACGTCTAAGGAGACCGAGGCGTCCAATACCTGCTCATTCAGCCAAGACACTGTGAAGCTTGTCCGTCGCGGCGCTCAGTCGGCGCCAGCTTCAGTCTCTCCAAACAAACTCTACTGGTCAGCAGCAATATTATTACTTACTACTTAGTACTAACTTAAGAAAATTAGTCACCAGGCTAGGGCTGCACAATTAATCCATCGTGAACGGGCGCCAACAGGCACATATTTTAACCCCGCCTCGTTGTTCTGTGGGCACCCTCACGCTTGTTCCCCGAAACCCGGAAAGTCTCCCGCACATATGGATTGCTGGGCAAAGCTGCACTCGTGTGTACACGCCAAACACTTCAAACAAAATCACTACACGACATTTACCAATCCTACACTATATCGACACGTTAAATACACAAGTACTGAAAAATGCAAATTTTTTCTTGTTTTATAGCGCACAGTCTCGCAGTGCGTTCCCGAATGTCAACGGAAGCAACCAACACCGACCAAAACATGCGAAAGCATTGTTTTAGCTGTTTTAGACTTAGACTTCCTTTTTATTGTCATTCAAATTTGAACTTTACAGTACAGATAAGAACGACATTTTGTTGCATTAGCTCATGGTAAAGCAGGATAAAAAAATCAACAAATTGCAGATATAAATAAATAGATTACTGTACAGTTAAATATATTGCACTTTTGCATATGCATCCACGTTTATGGATGTATGTTATATTGTCTTTATACTCCAGCGAGTTCATCCATTTTTGGGGGGAATTGAGGGGATTATTATGATGCGTTCAAGAGTCTTACGGCCTGAGGGAAGAAGCTGTTACAGAACCTGGAGGTTCTGCTACGTAGGCTGCGGAACCTCTTTCGAGAGTCCAGCATTGAAAACAGTCCTTGGTGAGGGTGGGAGGAGTCTCTGCAGATTTTCTGAGCCCTGGTCAGGCAGCGGCTTTTTGCGATCTCCTGGATAGGAGGAAGAGGAGTCCTGATGATCTTTTTTAGACGGAAATCTAAAAATATACCACTTTGGCTCGAAGAACAGCGGAATTCCGCTAAATAGCGGACGTCTCCTAAAAGTACTCAAGTGAGTTTTGTGTTGTCCTTTTTTTAAATGTCCGCTTTCAAATGTCCTTCCAGTGCGACTTTAAAAGCCAAAACCGAAGGCTGACGCCGGCGTTATCTGAGGACATCGCCTGCCCTCGCCAGGCCGACCAATCCAGGCTGCACTGGCCTTTAATTATGAATGTTAGCATGGATGACAGAAAATAATTCATGACCTCGTACGTGGCTCGGTCTTTACCTGGAGGACAAAACCTTTCATTATCTCTCTCGGTCTTAGCCTTTGTTCGTAACTCCACTTCTCTTTTCCTTGCTATGCGGTCCCCTCCCCCCACCCACGCCTTTCGATTGGGTTCAGTTCAAAGGCTCTTTATTAGCCAGCCAGGCCTGTGGTGAAGCTGTGGCGACGTGAAAAGGAATGCTGCGACGGCACATCAGCAAACGGCAAGAATCTCTTCACAGCTCATCAGGTGGAAGGATCTGAGCGCACGTTGTAATCCAAGCTGATGTAATTGAATAAAAGGCAGGAGTGAGAGCTCTCACGTCCACACAAGCTTTGACTGGCACATTTATTGTGGACTCTATCCACTGCGTGGACAAGGAGGACGCATTAGCAGCGGGGTAGAGGCGTCACAGTGATGCTCATCCACTGTAACATCGAGGATTAGCATCGGTGACTAGGGATGATACTCGAACCCGGTTTTCCCGGTTGTTCGATAAGAAAAGAACCGAGTCCTCGGACTCTAATCCCTTTTTGAGAACCGGTACCCGTTATGGAGACCACTATAGTAAAGAAAAAGAGTTGATTCTTTATTCGAATCCCTGGGAACGAATCCCGTCTCGACAAGAAATGCCCCGTGTGACATCACAAGAAATGACGTCATATACCGTAATTTCCGGACTATAAGCCGCACCTGACTATAAGCCGCACCAGCTAAATTTAGGGGAAAATACAGATTGCTCCATATATAAGCCGCACCCGACTATAAGCCGCAGGGTTTTGATGTGTAATTAGCGTAGTATATAGGGGTTCCTGCTACCACGGAGGGGATTGTCGGGACAGAGATGACTGTTTGGGAACGCAAAGCGTCCCATTTATTAACAATAAATCTTTCAATCATACTTTCACATCTTTGACATGGCGAACAGCATTCGTGCAGAGTACAAATAATACAACGGTGCAAAGTAATACAAAGTGCTCGCCTGTACGTTATCAAAATAACCAGCCTACCGGTATATGAAAATTAAGTCTTTAATCATTGTGTCATCGTCTTCCTCCTGCGTACTAAAACCACCGAAATTGCGTACTAAAACCACCGAAATCCTCTTCGTCGGTGTCGGAGAAGAACAGGCCGTATATAAGCCGCACCCTTGTATAAGCCGCAGGGACCAGAACGAGGGGGAAAAGTAGCGGCTTATAGTCCGGAAATTACGGTAGCTCAGTCATTAGGCGCAGATAGGAAAAGCAGGAACAAAATGGACCGGAAAAAGTGCTCTAAGGCAGGGCTTCATTTCACCAAAAAAAACGAGGAAGCAGCAATATGCAATTATTGCCAGGCTTCGCTCTCGTGTAAGGGGGGGAGCACAACAAGCATGTTGAAACATGTGCAGGCTGCGCATAACCTGAAAGTTTGAGAACCGTGTCGTGTCTTCGACACATGGAGAAGCAGCGGCAGAGATGACGAAGAACGCCCCTCTTCTTCTGCCAGCTGCCCAAGTCCCAGTTACAGTGGCGGTGACGCCGGTGAGTAACTAACGTTAACTGTTGCCGGTTAATTTCCATATCTGCTCACTTGTAGTAACGTAGGTGTATAAATAATTTATTTATACACCTATAGTGATCACAGAGACAGGTTGTTTTTGTGTTACTGTATATATTTGTTTTTCAGAAAAATCCCACTTAATATACTTTGGGTAACAACAGTCAATGTTTATTTATTTTATTTTATTTTTTTAGGGGGGTAACCGTCAATATTTATTTATTTATTACATTTTATTTTTTTCTTATATAATAAAAGTGAGCTTTTGTTAAACCAAATAGTGTGTTTTTTTTCCATATACAACAACCTATCTGGACTCAATAAGAGAATCGATAAGGAATCGGTTCGATAAGAGGACGCGATAATAGGCTCGAACTCGATAATTTCTTATCAAACTTCATGCCTATGCTCATCCACTGTAACATCGAGGATTAGCATCGTGACATCACCAAATAAAAGGTGTACGATAAGAGGTTTTCCAAGTCAGATTAATGGCTTCTCGCTCTCAGACACTCCAGCCCGCTTTAGGATATTGACAATAATCACAAGTGAGAGCGGCGGCGTTAGGGACGCATCTTAATTGAAATCTTCATTTGCCTATAATTGAACAACAGTTCGCCTCCCGCAAAATGCCAAATGCTTGCAGCAGCTGTTGTTTGCACTTGTACCTTTAATGACATTTACCGCCTCTCTCTCTCTAAACCTTTATGCACCCAGCACTGCAGCAATCAAACACAAAAAAATGGAGGGGAGGGGTGGGGGGGGGAATTTTGTGATTAACAAAACCATGCAAACACTGCAGAGATCTAGCAAACGCTTTAGAGATCCAATGTAAGAGCTGCAACAAAAGCTCTCCGTATCAAAACAAGAACAAACACTGTCAATCAGAAGTGAGCATTAGCAAGTAGAATTCCATTAAAAATTTCAAACTCGCTTCCTCCATCCATTGTGTAATCCTGGCTGAGACACAATTTACCCACTCTGACCCCAGGGTCGCCCACACATGGATGCTTCACTGAACAAGATGCTGACCTACAACCTGAACCTGGTCGCCAAGTGTCACATGATGGTTGCCCACTGCTCCTCCAGAGGATGGCTTGAATGCAGAAGACACATTTTGCTATGCAATGTATAAACAAATGGAGTGGATTGACAAATAAAATGATCTTTCTTCTATCTTAAAGGACCCGTAGCGTTTTGAAAACCAACATTTTATTAACAAGTTCATATTTTCAGGACCATAGGGCGCACCGGATTATAAGGCGTATTGCCGATGAATGGTCTATTTTCGATCTGTTTTCATATATAAGGCGCACCGGATTATAGGGCGCATTAAAGTGAAAACACTTCTTGTGGTCTACATAACATGTAATGGTGGTTCTTTGAGGACTTGGAGGTGCTGATGAGAATCAGCACCTCCAAGTCCGAATCCATGGTTCTCGCCCGGAAAAGGGTGGAGTGCCATCTCCGGGTTGCGGAGGAGACCCTGCCCCAAGTGGAGGAGTTCAAGTACCTCGGAGTCTTGTTCACGAGTGAGGGAAGAGTGGATCGTGAGATCGACAGGTGGATCGGTGCGGCGTCTTCAGTAATGCGGACGCTGTATCGATCCGTTGTGGTGAAGAAGGAGCTGAGCCGGAAGGCAAAGCTCTCAATTTACCGGTCGATCTACGTTCCCATCCTCACCTATGGTCATGAGCTTTGGGTTATGACCGAAAGGACAAGATCACGGGTACAAGCGGCCGAAATGAGTTCCCTCCACCGGGTGGCGGGGCTCTCCCTTAGAGATAGGGTGAGAAGCTCTGTCATCCGGGGGGACCTCAAAGTAAAGCCGCTGCTCCTCCACATCGAGAGGAGCCAGATGAGGTGGTTCGGGCATCTGGTCAGGATGCCACCCGAACGCCTCCCTAGGGAGGTGTTTAGGGCACGTCCGACCGGTAGGAGGCCACGGGGAAGACCCAGGACACGTTGGGAAGACTATGTCTCCCGGCTGGCCTGGGAACGCCTCGGGATCCCCCGGGAGGAGCTGGACCAAGTGGCTGGGGAGAGGGAAGTCTGGGCTTCCCTGCTTAAGCTGCTGCCCCCGCGACCCGACCTCGGATAAGCGGAAGAAGATGGATGGATGGATGGATGGATGGTTCTTTGATCAAAATGTTGCATAAGTGATGTTTTACAGATCATCTTCAAGCCGCTTTCTGACAGTCGCTTCAGGATGCGCCGTTTTGTGGGCGGTCTTATTTACGTGGCTCACCTTCGGGAGCGTCTTCTCCCCGTCATCTTTGTTGTAGCGGTGTAGCGTGCAAGAACAGGAGTGGAAGAAGTGTCAAAAGATGGAGCTAATGGTTTTAATGACATTCAGACTTTACTTCAATCAACAACGGAGCAGCATCTCCTCATCCGGAAACAACAACAAGGCCATAAATGTGTCCCGTGAAAAACCGTCCGACCGGAACTCTCTAATAATTAATGTTCCTTGGGTGAATAGTGTAAACTCACTATACCGGTATGTTTTAGCGCTTTCATGTAAGCAATGTAGTAATCAATCTAGTAAACAATCTAGGCACTGACTAAGTTTGTGGTCAAAAACTTGCAAACATTTGCCACAGTAGACACTCCTATTTATGGTAAGTGAATGTTCATGTATTCACAGAAAAGTATTTTCCACCAAACAGGTGAAATTCATGAAATTTGAATATCGTATAAAAGCAATTCAACTTCAAATGTGAAACTAATATGTATTGATTGATTGAATCCTTTATTAGTAGATTGCACAGTACAGTACATATTCCGTACAATTGACCAGTAAATGGTAACACCCGAATATGTTTTCCAACTTTTTTAAGTCGGGGTCCACGTAAATCAATTCATGGTAAAGTACACTACCGTTCAAAAGTTTGGGGTCACATTGAAATGTCCTTATTTTTGAAGGAAAAGCACTTTAAACTAGTCTTAACTTTAAAGAAATACACTCTATACATTGCTAATGTGGTAAATGACTATTCTAGCTGCAAATGTCTGCTTTTTGGTGCAATATCTACATAGGTGTATAGAGGCCCATTTCCAGCAACTATCACTCCAGTGTTCTAATGGTACAATGTGTTTGCTCATTGGCTCAGAAGGCTAATTGATGATTAGAAAACCCTTGTGCAATCATGTTCACACATCTGAAAACAGTTTAGCTCGTTACAGAAGCTACAAAACTGACCTTCCTTTGAGCAGATTGAGTTTCTGGAGCATCACATTTGTGGGGTCAATTAAACGCTCAAAATGGCCAGAAAAAGAGAACTTTCATCTGAAACTCGACAGTCTATTCTTGTTCTTAGAAATGAAGGCTATTCCACAAAATTGTTTGGGTGACCCCAAACTTTTGAACGGTAGTGTATGTATTAGGTATTAAACTCATTACATGCAAAGTGAGTTGTCAGGCCTGTATTTGTTATAATTTTGATGATCTTAGTTGGCCATTTTTGAAACTCCATTTTAAATTCAAGGTTTTCATAAACTATAAGCATTATGATAAAAAATATAACAAAGGCTTGACATACTGTATCTCACTTTGCATGTAATAAGTTAATATCACATGTTACTAAATGTTATATTTTTGTGTAATTTCCACATAATTTATATTGTTAAATTCTACAGAAGAATATGTCTTTCTTATATATTTTTTTTCAAAAAAGTTGTCTATGTCTATGCTACATATGTGGCTCTTAAGACTTCACTGTAGGCTTTGTAAACTCGGGTTAACTCTAAACTAAATTGATGCGAATCCACCCTTTTGTTCTCTTTTTTTTGTCCAAATAGGAATTGATAAGAAAACTGATAGAAATCTGAATCGTTAAACAGAATCAAAAGTGGAATCGGAACCGGAAAAATCTTATCAATTCCCATCCCTAGTTGGAACGCCCCCTTTCCATCTCCAGACTCGATATGTCGCCCCCTACTGGTGTGGACAAATGCATGTAAAACTGTGGTGTTGATTAGAGATGTCCGATAATAACGGCCGGCCGATATTATCGGCCGATAAATGCTTTAAAATGTAATATCGGAAATTATCGGTATCGTTTTTTTTATTATCGGTATCGTTTTTGGGTTTTTTTTATTAAATCAACATAAAAAACGTAAGATACACTTACAACTAGTGCACCAACCCAAAAAACCTCCCTCCCCCATTTACACTCATTCACACAAAAGGGTTGTTTCTTTCTGTTATTAATATTCTGCTTCCTACATTATATATCAATATATATCAATACAGTCTGCAAGGGATACAGTCCGTAAGCACACATGATTGTGCGTGCTGCTGGTCCACTAATAGTACTAACCTTTAACAGTTAATTTTACAAATTGTCATTAATTACTAGTTTCTATGTAACTGATTTTATATTGTTTTACTTTCTTTTTTATTCAAGAAAATGTTTTTAATTTATTTATCTTATTTTATTTTATTAATTTAAAAAAAAAAAGGACCTTATCTTCACCATACCTGCTTGTCCAAATTAGGCATAATAATGTGTTAATTCCACAACTGTATATATCAGTATCGGTATCGGTTGATGTCGGTATCGGTAATTAAAGAGTTGGACAATATCGGAATATCGGATATCGGCAAAAAGCCATTATCGGACATCCCTAGTGTTGATCCCTTAATTGCATGTTTTTGTGGTCCATGATTACTTCAAAACTAATATGGTTAACAATATGAGAATAATAGAATTATTAAAGAATCGCCATTTTCAGACTTGGCTGCGCTTCCATCTCTTCTATAGACACCACAGCCCGGGTTTCCTCACGCTCTTTCACCATTTTCTCAAGCATCTTGAGGAAAACATCAATAGAAGGACACAAAATATACAGGCAGCTGACCTTTTTCTCTTGCTTTTTAGCGCCAGGTCGGTTCGCTTTCTGTTTTTCCACAGGTTCTGGCTCAGTTTTTCTTCCCCTTAAGGATGCTCCTGGTTTTCATGATCCCATTTGGCTTGAGTCTTTTACATTTTTTTCATCCAAACTGGGACTAAAAACCTTCTTTTGAAGTCAGAATCATTCAAATGATTGCTGCAAATTACACCCCTATATCTTGGTGAGTCTCATTTTGCACGAGTCAATTTGACAGAAGAGGTCCATACCATCCTCATATTCCCATCTCTTGGAAATGTATGCAGGCTGACCACTTCTTTAGTTGTACAGCTACAACCTGCAACAATGCATCTGGCAGACATATTTGATCATTCCCTCTAATTCTGCGCACAAATATCATGATTTAGGATGACGATGCGACCAAAACATATACTACTTCAATATGAAATTGCCTCCAGTCTTCTGTAGGTGACGTCCCCAGGCTGTTGCAGGGGGTGTTCCAAAATGTGCTGCAAACTAAAATCTAAAATAACAAATGTATTTTGGGAGAAATGTTACTTTCGGACATCATTTTTAGGTCAAGATCTATGAAATAAGTGGCAATGTTGTCAGTTTTAGAGGGGCCCTAAATCAGTTAAAGCAGGGGTCTGCAACCTGTGGGGCTATTTCATGCCTCCGCCATGGCTCCCTTTGGCTTTGAAACAAAATGTCAACAAATAATGGCTACTTCATTTATAAAGTTGTATTTTATTTAGTTTATTTTAATTTAACAGTTGTTATTTTGGAGATATATTGTCGATCGAAATGTATGTCACAGCCCCGATTCTTCATGTCTTGCTGCCAAGCATTTGTATTGTTTTTAGTGGTCAACCCCCCCGGCAAACTAGCAATAGACGGATCAATTTATTTCCATGTTTATTCATTTTCTTTCATTGATGAGGTTGTTTTCCCTTTTTAGTCAAATAAAATAAGCCGCAGAATATTGGAGCAAGTTGATTTTTTTTTTGTATTCATTAAGAAGGGAAGGGCCAGTGCATTTTTCTCTAATGTTCAAAATAATTTGATGATTCGCTTCGTTATATCCAGAAATAAAATGTGAGTCGTTTTTTGTAAAGTGTTTGATTTCATAAATTCTGTAGCACAAGTGTAACGAAACTATAAGTGGTGTTATTGTCATTTTAGGAATCGAAAGCTCTAGATGGGTTTTCTTTTGGGGGGAAATGGGCTCAAATGGCTCTTTTTTTTATTTTTACTTTTTTAAATTACTAAATAAACATAAAAAACACAAGATACACTTACAGTTAGTGCACCAACCAAAAACCCTTCCTCCACCCCCATTTACACTCATTCACACAAAAAGGTTGTTTCCTTCGGTTATTAATATTCTGGTTCCTACAATTAAAGATGTCCAATAATATCGGGCTGCCGATATTATCGACCGATAAATGCTTTAAAATGTAAAATCGGAAATTATCGGTGTCGGTTTCAAAAAGTAAAATGTATGACTTTTTAAAACGCCGCTGTTTACAGACGTAGGGAGAAGTACAGAGCGCCAATAAACCTTAAAGGCACTGCCATTGCATGCCGGCCCAATCACATAATACCACAAGTGAATGCAAGTCATACTTGGTCAACAGCCATACAGGTCACACTGAGGGTGTCCGTATAAACAACTTTAACACTGTTAAAAATATGCGCCACACTGTGAACCCACACCAAACAAGAATGACAAACACATTTCGGGAGAACATCCGCACCGTAACACAACGTAAACACAACAGAAAAAAAATACCCAGAACCCCCTTGCAGCACTAACTCTTCCGGGACGCTACAATATACACCCCCCGCCACCACCTACCCCCCCCCCCCCCCCCCCCCCCACCTCAACCCCGCCCCCTCCAACCTCATCATGCTCTCTCAGGGAGAGCATGTCCCAAATTCCAAGCTGCTGTTTTGAGGCATGTTAAAAAAAAAAAAATGAACTTTGCGACTTCAATAATAAATATGGCAGTGCCATGTTGGCATTTTTTTCCATAACTTGAGTTGATTTATTTTGGAAAACCTTGTTACATTGTTTAATGCATCCAGCGGGGCATCACAACAAAATTAGGCATAATAATGTGTTAAATTCCACGACTGTATATATCGGTATCGGTTGATATCGGAATCAGTAATTAAGAGTTGGACAATATCGGAATATCGGCAAAAAAGCCATTATCGGACATCTCTACCTACAATATATATATCAATACAGTCTGCAAGGGATACAGTCCGTAAGCACACATGATTGTGCGTGCTGCTGGTCCACTAATAGTACTAACCTTTAACAGTTAATTTCACTCATTTTCATTAATTACAAGTTTTTATGGAACTGTTTTTATTTTATTTTATTTTATTTTTTGTTCAAGATTTTTCTTTTTCTTTATTTATTCATTTTTTTAATAAATAAAGGACAATATCTTCACCAGACCAGGTTATCAATTAAATTAAATTGTTTAAAGCAGTGGTCCCCAACCACCGGACTGATTGGTACCGGGCCGCACAAGAAATAAAAATATATATATATATATATATATATATATACACTACCGTTCAAAAGTTTGGGGTCACCCAAACAATTTTGTGGAATAGCCTTCATTTCTAAGAACAAGAATAGACTGTCGAGTTTCAGATGAAAGTTTTCTTTTTCTGGCCATTTGGAGCGTTTAATTGACCCCACAAATGTGATGCTCCAGAAACTCAATCTGCTCAAAGGAAGGTCAGTTTTGTAGCTTCTGTAACGAGCTAAAGTGTTTTCAGATGTGTGAACATGATTGCGCAAGGGTTTTCTAATCATCAATTAGCCGTCTGAGCCAATGAGCAAACACATTGTACCATTAGAACACTGGAGTGATAGTTGCTGGAAATGGGCCTCTATACACCTATGTAGATATTGCACCAAAAACCAGACATTTGCAGCTAGAATAGTCATTTACCACATTAGCAATGTATAGAGCGTATTTCTTTAAAGTTAAGACTAGTTTAAAGTTATCTTCATTGAAAAGTACAGTGCTTTTCCTTCAAAAATAAGGACATTTCAATGTGACCCCAAACTTTTGAACGGTAGTGTATATATATATATATATATATATATATATATATATATATATATATATATATATATATATATATATATTTTTTTTTTTTTTTTTTTTTTTAAATTAAATCAACATAAAAACACAATATATACATTATATATCAATATTGATCAATACAGTCTGCAGGGATACAGTCCGTAAGCACACATGATTGTATTTCTTTATAAAAAAATAATATAAAATAAAAAAGACGCAGTTTCCATCAGTCTACCCCAGGGCATCTGTGGCTCCAAATGTGTGAATGTGGAGTGAATGAATGATGAGTTCGCGGGATAACACGCTTCAGGTCACTATATAAATAAAAAACATTATTTTTATTAGACATGTGAGCTGAAAGTTTGACCTTTTTACATTTGCTGAGCAACTAGGCTAACCTGGCATGATGTTGCTGTTAAAATGTCACATTGCTCTTCAAGTCTTGTTAAGTTTTTGTCCTCCTTTCCCACTCCTTAACGCAGTCCTTCTCGATTATTCTGTTACGCCCCCACTCTTCACTGTGACTATAAATAGCATCATTTGTCTGTGAAATGGTTATAAGTGCACCTCGACACAACATTGTACCTTATTAGCATGAAAGAAAACAACCTTGCCCCCCACCATAGTCATGGTGAAGCCAAGCGCTATATACGCTTCGTCATATTCTAGAACGGCAAAAAAAAAAAAAAAGCCTGTTCCCCAAAGTCACACGTCCATTTGCCTTCATGTAACATTGTTGTACAGTATATGATATATCTTCCTGAAAATCAGCGTCCTCTGCAGTTGACATACATTTTTTGTCAAAGTGATATACATTTTGCATGAAAAAATTAAGTTGTTATGCAAAGGAAAAAAATGTCCGCTACAGAGGACGTTGGCGCTCAGGAGGATATGGCATCTGTTACCGAGGACAAGTGGAGTACTACAGTGTCAAAAGTGGATGGCGTGTAGAATATTGCTCCTTGGAGACACACACTCTACCGGAGACAAGTGTGGACAAACACAGCTCATTGTTGGCATTAAAGGTACAGACACACAAAACAAGGTGTTCCTGGAAGGCTTTATAAAAGCACTTTTGATCCGTATAAAGTCTGACAGCAAGGCTAGATTTTGGACAACACACTTCTAATACACCACCTGTGTCAAACTTAAGGCCTGGGGGGCCCGCCCTGTCATTTAATGTGACCTGTCACATCATTTAAATGTGGCCCAGCACATATTTTTAATGTGTCCTTCCACATCATTCCATTTGATCTTCCACATCATCTGAAATGTTCTGCCACATCATTTCATGTGGTCTTCAACGTCATTCAACGTGGCCCGCCACATCATTCCATGTGATCTTCCATGTCATCCGATGTGGTCTTCCACATCATCTGATGTGATCTGCCACATGGTTTAACGTCATCCTCAACGCCATTCCATGTGATCTTCCACATCATTTAATGTGGTCTTCAACGTCATTTAAAGTGGTCTTCAACATCATTCAATGTGGCCCACCACATCATTCCATGTGATCTTCCATGTCATCCGATGTGGTCTTCCACATCATCTGATGTGATCTGCCACATGGTTTAACGTCATCCTCAACGTCATTCCATGTGATCTTCCACATCATTTGATGTGGTCTTCAACGTCATTTAAAGTGGTCTTCAACGTCATTTAAAGTGGTCTTCAATGTCATTTAACGTGGTCTTCAACGTCATTTAAAGTGGTCTTCAACGTCATTTAAAGTGGTCTTCAACGTCATTTAAAGTGGTCTTCAATGTCATTTAACGTGGTCTTCAACGTCATTTAAAGTGGTCTTCAACGTCATTCAATGTGGCCCGCCACATCATTCCATGTGATCTTCCATGTCATCCGATGTGGTCTTCCACATCATCTGATGTGATCTGCCACATGGTTTAACGTCATCCTCAACGTCATTCCATGTGATCTTCCACATCATTTGATGTGGTCTTCAACGTCATTTAAAGTGGTCTTCAACGTCATTTGATGTGGTCTTCAACGTCATTTAAAGTGGTCTTCAATGTAATTTAAAGTGGTCTTCAACGTCATTTAACGTGGTCTTCAACGTCATTTAAAGTGGTCTTCAACGTCATTTAAAGTGGTCTTCAACGTCATTTAATGTGGTCTTCAACGTCATTTAAAGTGGTCTTCAACGTCATTTAAAGTGGTCTTCAACGTCATTTAATGTGGTCTTCAACGTCATTTCAAACGGCCCGCCACATCATTCCATGTGATCTGCCACATGATATAACGTCATCCTCAACGTCATTTAAAGTGGTCTTCGACGTCATTTAAAGAGGTCTTTAACGTCATTTAAAGTGGTCTTCAACGTCATTTAAAGTGGTCTTCCACGTCATTTAATGTGGTCTTCAACGTCATTTAATGTGGCCATCATCGTCATTTAAGGTGGTCTTCAACGTCATTTAATGTGGTCTTCAACGTCATTTCAAACGGCCCGCCACATCATTCCATGTGATCTGCCACATGATATAACGTCATCCTCAACGTCATTTAAAGTGGTCTTCGACGTCATTTAAAGAGGTCTTTAACGTCATTTAACGTGGTCTTCAACGTCATTTAAAGTGGTCTTCCACATCATTTAACGTGGTCTTCAACGTCATTTAAAGTGGTCTTCCACATCATTTAATGTGGTCTTCAACATCATTTAATGTGGCCATCATCGTCATTTAAGGTGGTCTTCAACGTCATTTAATGTGGTCTTCAACGTCATTCTATGTGGTCTTTCACATCATATGATGTGGTCTTCCACATCATTTAAAGTGGTCTTCCACATCATTTAACGTGGTCTTCAACGTCATTTAAAGTGGTCTTCCACATCATTTAATGTGGTCTTCAACATCATTTAATGTGGCCATCATCGTCATTTAAGGTGGTCTTCAACGTCATTTAATGTGGTCTTCAACGTCATTCTATGTGGTCTTTCACATCATATGATGTGGTCTTCCACATCATTTTAAGTGGGCTTCAACGTCATTTAATGTGGTCTTCAACGTCATTCTATGTGATCTTCCACATCATCTGATGTGGTCTTCCACATCATTTAAAGTGGGCTTCAACATCATCTAACGTGGTCTTTAACGTCATTTAACATGGTCTTTAACGTCATTCAACGTGGCCCACCACATCACTCCATGTGATCTTCCACATCATCTGACGTGGTCTGCCACATCATTTAATATGGTCTTTAATGTCATTTAACGTGGTCTTCAACGTCATTACATGTACATGTGTTCTTCAACGTCATTTAAGCTGGCCCACCACATCATTCCATGTGATCTTCCACATCATTTATTGTGGTATTCAACATCATTTAATGTTGCCAGCCACATCATTCCATGTGGTCTTCCGCATCATTTGATGTGGTCTGTCACATCATTTAATGTGGTCTTCTGCATCATTTGATGTGGTCTGTCACATCATTTAATGTGGTCTTCTGCATCATTTGAAGTGGTCTGTCACATCATTTAATGTGGTCTTCCGCATCATTTGATGTGGTCTGTCACATCATTTAATGTGGTCTTCAATGTCATTTAATGTTGTCCTTAATGTCATTTAATGTGGTCGTCAATGTCATTTAATGTTGTCCTTAATGTCATTTAATGTGGTCTTCAATGTCATTTAATGTTGCCAGCCACATCATTCCATGTGGTCTTCCGCATCATTTGATATGGTCTGCCACATCATTTAATGTGGTCTGCCACATCATTTAATGTGGTCTGCAATGTCATTTAAAGTGGTCTTCAACGTCATTTAACGTGGTCCTCAATGTCATTTAACGTGGTCTTCAATGTCATTTAACGTGGTCTTCAATGTCATTTAATGTGGTCTTCAATGTCATTTAATGTTGTCTTCAATGTCATTTAACGTGGTCTTCAACGTCATTTAATGTGGTCCTCAATGTCATTTAACGTGGTCTTCAATGTCATTTAACGTGGTCTTCAATGTCATTTAACGTGGTCTTCAATGTCATTTAATGTGGTCTTCAATGTCATTTAACGTGGTCTTCAATGTAATTTAATGTGGTCTTCAATGTCATTTAATGTTGTCTTCAATGTCATTTAACGTGGTCTTCAACGTCATTTAACGTGGTCTTCAATGTAATTTAATGTGGTCTTCAATGTCATTTAATGTTGTCTTCAATGTCATTTAATGTGGTCTTCAATGTCATTTAACGTGGTCTTCAATGTAATTTAATGTGGTCTTCAATGTCATTTAATGTGGTCTTCAATGTCATTTAACGTGGTCTTCAATGTCATTTAATGTGGTCTTCAATGTCATTTAATGTTGTCTTCAATGTCATTTAACGTGGTCTTCAATGTAATTTAATGTGGTCTTCAATGTCATTTAATGTTGTCTTCAATGTCATTTAACGTGGTCTTCAACGTCATTTAATGTGGTCCTCAATGTCATTTAACGTGGTCTTCAATGTCATTTAACGTGGTCTTCAATGTCGTTCCATGTGGCCCGCCACATCATTCCATGTGGTCTCCCACGTCATACAATGTGGCCCGTCATGTCATTCAATGTGCTCTTTTACATCATCAGATGTGGTCCGCCACATCATTTAAAGTGGCCCTCTGATCGCAGCCACAATTGCGATGTGGCCGTCAATAACAACAGAGTTTGACACACCCACATTACACTATTCTGGACTTCTAGGAGTTATGTAAAACTGCAACAAAAATGAACCTTCAGAGTGTTTATGATGGCAACAGTTTGACCTTGAATATATATTGAAATGATTTGCTCAGTGAAAAATAGTCCTGAAATCCAAACAAGGTGTGTTTTGTACCTAAAAGGTTCCACTTTATTGTGGATTTAAGATGGTGCTCCTCATTAAGAGTTAAACGTGGCCTATTAAAGCGGCACAATGCACTGTTGAAAAGGCTCATTGGAAGTTGGAATAGAGGATGTACATAAATGTCAATGAGGCAGATTGCTGGGCCTCATCAAGAAGTCCACGTGCGTTTATAGGACTTAACTACACCGTCATTGGTCGCTCTCCGCCCTTCCTTCAGAATACTCGTGGTGACTTAGAGGATTAAATAAGGGGAAGCATAGCTTTGCTTTGTTTACAAGAAAACTCCTCGGGGCCACCTTTAAGATGCAGCTGCTGCCCCTTTCAATTTATGCAAGTCGAGCGTCTCTGATCTTAGCGCACGTTTCTACAAGCTCCGTTACAAGTCTTGCGCCCCTTTTGTTGCCTTCCTCCTCTACTTTGTATTCACGACGCCGGCTCTGGTAATGAGCCTATATCGTCCTTAATAGCCTAATGAGCGCCACCTCGGGCAGGTGTCGCCGCATGCCTCTCGCGCCTGTCAAATGTGCCGTGAAGCGCCTTAGCACCTGCACCTGCACCGGGTGGTGGTCCTCATCCTCCGTGTGTCTCACGCTAAGCTTCCCTTGTTACAAAACCAATCATGGCGCACACCTGAGCCTGCAGGCGGGAGGAAGAGCCACAAAACCTTGTTGGTGCTTCCTGCAATTTGCTTGTTTTGTCACAGAGGGGATATTGGGGGACAGCAACTTTAGGCACGGTTTGCCTAGGAAGAGTCTAAAGTGCTTTTCAGCTTGTTGTTTTTGATACATTGAAATCCAAACAGTTACGTCGCTGCCCTTTAGACTGGCTGACTGACGCCGACATAAGCAACTGTCGACAAAACCAAAACGATAGCCATTGTTGCACATTTACTGATGACTTTGGCCAGAGACATAAGGGAAATGGGCAATAACAATAATAAATGATTGTTGGAGGTTTGTGCACATTTTTAATAAAACCTTTAGTTATGTTGGTTTTATATGGTATTTCATACTTTGATCCCACAGAGCTTTTACTGTAATTACATTGTAACGACAATAATAATATAGCTTCCGGTGGTTAACAATAAAAATTAAAGTGTTTTGTCCAGTACTTGTGCAGGGTTTCCTCTAAACCAGTGGTACCCAACAGCCAGGCCGCGGCCCGGTACCGGTCCTTGGATCGATTGGTATCAGGCCGCACAAGAAATAAAAAAATAATAATTTTTTTATTTTTTTTTAAATCAACATAAACAACACAAGATACACTTACAATTAGTGCACCAACCCAAAAAACCTCCCTCCCCCATTTACACTCATTCACACAAAAGGGTTGTTTCTTTCTGTTTTAAAGGCCTACTGAAAGCCACTACTACCAACCACGCAGTCTGATAGTTTATATATCAATGATGAAATGTTAACATTGCAACACATGCCAATACGGTCTAGTTAACTTATAAAGTGCAATTTTAAAATTCCCGCCACACTTCCGGTTGAAAAACTCCTTTGGATATGATTTATGCGCGTGACGTCACAAAATCCACGGAAGTGGTTGGACCCCGTCGAACCCGATACAGAAACCTCTTGTTTTCTTCGACAAAATTCCACAGTATTCTGGACATCTGTGTTGGTGAATCTTTTGCAATTTGTTTAATGAACAATGGAGGCTGCAAAGAAGAACGTTGTAGGTGGGATCGATTGGTGTATTAGCGGCTAAGTACAATACTTACAGCAACACAACAAGGACTACTTACTACGCCGAGCCGATGCTTGCCGCCAAACGTCGCGCCGTCAATCGCTGGAACGCAGGTGAGCACGGCTGTTGATGGGAAGATGAGGGCTGGCTGGCGTAGGTGGAGCGCTAATGTTTTTATCATAGTTCTGTGAGGTCCGGCTGCTAAGTTGCTAAATTAGCCTTAGCGTCGTTAGCAACAGCATTGTTAAGCCTTACCAGGCTGAGAATTTTTAACCGTGTAGTTACATGTACATGGTTTAATAGTATTGTTGATCTTCTGTCTATCCTTCCAGTCAGGGGTTTATTTATTTTGTTTCTATCTTCATTTGAGCACGATGCTATCACGTTAGCTCAGTAGCTAAGTGTGTCACCGATGTATTGTCGTGGAGATAAAAGTCACTTTAAATGTCCATTTCGCGTTCTCGACTCTCATTTTCAAGAGGATATAGTATCCGAGGTGGTTTAAAATACAAATCCATGATCCACAATAGAAAAAGGAGAGTGTGGAATCCAATGAGCCAGCTTGTACCTAAGTTACGGTCAGAGCGAAAAAAGATACGTCCATCACTGCCTCTCAAGTCCTTCACTGTAACGTTCCTCATCTACGAATCTTTCATCCTCGCTCAAATTAATGGGGTAATCGTCGCTTTGTCGCTCCGAATCTCTCGCTCCATTGTAAACAACGAGGAATTGTGAGGAATACTAGCTCCTGTGACGTCACGCTACTTCCGGTACAGGCCAGGCTTTTTTTTAACAGCGAGCAAAAGTTGCGAACTTTATCGTCGATGTTCTCTACTAAATCATGTCAGCAAAAATATGGCAATATCGCGAAATGATCAAGTATGACACAGAATGGATCTGCTATTCCCGTTTAAATAAAAAAAATTCATTTCAGTAGGCCTTTAATATTTCTGGTTCCTACATTATATATCAATATAGATCAATACAGTCTGCAGGGATACAGTCCGTAAGCACAGATGATTGTATTTCTTTATGACAAAAAAAGAAAAAATAATACAAATAAAAAATAAATAATAATCCCATACCCTACCCCTCCCCGGTCCGTGGGACAAATTTTCAAGCGTTGACCGGTCCGCAGCTACTAAAAGGTTGTGGACCACTGCTCTAGACCAGACCTGGGCAAAATACGGCCATTAAGATTTTTAATCTGGCCCGCTTTTAGACCTTTCACATCAAAACTGTCGCCGTCATTATGATGCGCAGTGCGGTTTTTAAATTACCGTAAGTCTTGAACTATAGAAAGTATTTCAATAATTGAAATCTGCGCTTTTGAGTGTTATAGGAGTTTTTACGGTAATCTACGTCACAGCAGCTCAGACGAGGAATAAAGCAGAGTGGGTGGGGTTTGTTTTCAGTGCAGCCAGCCCAAAACGTATGTGTCAGGAACAGATGCGGAAGCAAATTTGTACAACAAAAAAATAAAAGTGATAATATATATCACATTGTAGGCGTTCATTACCCTTGTTTGTTTGTTACATTGTTGTTGTATTTTGCTTGATCGTAAAAGAGGTCTATTGAGGAGCTGGTCTGAGAAATAAAAGAGGAGCGATGTTTATATGTTTTTAATATTCAGTGTTTTATTGTTCATAGTTAATATTGTAAATCCCGCTTTCTTTATTTTAATGTACATTTTGGGTGTCCCATTCAGTAAAAAACTGTAAAATTCCATTCCTTTTTTTGAGGTGGTCTGTCATAACTTTTTTAGAACTCTACCGGACATTGTGACTTTTGGTATTAGTGTTCCTGGAAAAAAAGGGACCCAAACACATATACTGTACAGCAGATTTTTACGACTAAATGTGTATATATCATTTATACACACATACACATTGGCCCCCCCCCCAGACACATTTTTTCTCTCAATGTGGTCCCCAAGTCAAAATATTTGAGTGAGTAATTTGCAAAAATTGCTATGATGACATTTGTTTCTTACAGAAGATTAAAACATGTATACATTCATTTAAAAACAAATCTGTTATTGTTATTAGTATTAATATTTATTTTATCATTTTGTCATATTTTCAATAGCTGCTGCCTATTGTACAATGTACTTTGTTTAGATTGTCTAGAGACTTTTGGTGTTTTTTTTTATTAAAAAAAACTAACAACTAATCTAGCTTCTTTTTATGATGTAATTATAAAATGTAGTCGTGTTTGGAGACTCTTTACTTCTGCCCCTCTATGTCCCGACAAAAGAGGCGAACCATAGCAAGCATGATGTCACACTTGCTTGGCGCTGCTACAGTTGAACTTTCTCTTCTTAAATGCCGCCACTGTCTTCTTAATATTTGCACATTTTGTAGATGGCCGTCCTCGGGTATATCTGGTTCCGTCCACATCACACACATGCTGACAACGCTCCAGACAATGGCGTGCGTTTTGTTTACATCCGTTTTTTGTTTTTTTTCGGTACAACACTTGTCAATAGTGCGCAAATAATGTGTGCCTGAAAGGTGTTGTGTGTTGGGGGAAACACAGAAACGAAAGGCTTTGCATGGAAGGTAAAACCTATTGGAATTGTTCCTTTTGTTATCATAAGATTGGTAATAAAAGTTAAAAATAGCATCTGACTTGGCGTGATTTCTTCTGAGGGCTAAAATATATTATATTACTTTAAGTTGGTTTTAAGTTAAAAAACAAACCAACCTTATTTTGAAGGTTGCGCCACATTCAATTTTACATTAAGGGGAAACCAAGTAGTGTATCTCGGCAAATGTGTGTCAATGTCAATTTAAAGGGGTCATACCATGATTGTTTTTCTATTTTTAAAACACTTAATTTTGGTCTACATAAACATGTAATGTTTTGTAGCGCTTACCCAAAACAGAGCTGCCAGACTAGCTCTCCATTGCTCATTTAGGACCGGTATTAAGATAATGCATAATGAATTGTCATGGATGAGAGTTGGTGAAAGACTAGCTTGTAGTTTGATTCTATTTTTTTTTTTTTAAATCTATACATACCATAAACTTGCTTATCTGTATTCTCAGCTGTTGCTTGCTAGTGACAGTCAAAACTATGGTACCAGGCTAGCCCTAAGAGGTGCTCTCACCCGTCTTAAACCCAAAAGTGATGTTTTGAAAAAGACTTATGTATAGGGCAATCACTTACTGGAATCAACTTCCACAATATCTGCTATCAATCACCAGCATAGTGGGTTTTAAGAATAGACTAAGAGGAGAAGTATTGCAGAAAGAGATTATTCTAGATTGTATCTAATGTCATGACTGGTTTTATTGATTATTGACTATTTTATTGATTATGGGACAAGCAGTAGAAAATGGATGTATGGTACTTTTTCGTCCTTATTGTTTGTCTTTGGTACACTAATGTGTATATTTTAGGCCATTGGTTATTTGTTTTATTTTTTATATATCTATTTTTGTGTGGGCTCTGTACCGAGGATGTCGTTGTGGCTTGAGCAGCCCTTTGAGACACTTGTGATTTAGGGCTATATAAATAAACATTGATTGATTGATTGATATTTTTATATTGCTCTTATTATCTTTGGTATGAACATTATTATGTAAACTTGAAGTTATAGTTTTTTTTTTTGTTTCTATGTTGTTGCTATGTTTGTATTATAACATTTTATTATTTAATCATGTTGTACTGCATTGTAATCTTTTGTTTTGTGATTGTGTGATGTTTTTTGCCTGGACCCCAGGAAGAATAGTCTCCACTGCGGTGTAGACTAATGGGGATCCTTAATAAACTAAACTAATGATGGTTGTTTAGTCAAAATTTTGCATAAATTGTGCTGGAAAGACTTTTCTTCAAGCCACTTTTGAATGCCTTTAAAAACGGTTCGTTTTGAGAGGTGGAGTTGTTGAATGCAAATGAACCCCTCCTTACCAGGCCCACTCACACTGTCTGGGCTTTCGTTACGTCCTCGGCAGCTTAGTTTGTGTTCTTGTAGTTTTTGACTGCAGGTCAATTCCGATTTTTTCCCGACCTGTATCTGATTTTGTCATGTCAGTGTGAATAGTGCAATTCCCAATGTTTCATATCCAAACTAAGCCTTGTTCGCATGTGGATATAAATCAGATGTACAGTCGTGGTCAAAAGTTTACATCCACTTGTAAAGAACATAATGTCATGGCTGTCTTGAGTTTTCAATCATTTCTACAACTCTTATTTTTTTGTGATAGAGTGATTGGAGCACATACTTGTTGGTCACAAAAAACATTCATGAAGTTTGGTTCTTTTATAAATTTATTATGGGTCTACTGAAAATGTGAGCAAATCTGCTGGGTCAAAAGTATACATACAGCAATGTTAATATTTGCTTACATGTCCCTTGGCAAGTTTCACTGCAATAAGGCACTTTTGGTAGCCATCCACAAGCTTCTAGTTGAATTTGTGACCACTCCTCTTGACAAAATTATTGCAGTTCAGCTAAATGTGTTGGTTTTCTGTCATGGACTTGTTTCTTCAGCATTGTCCACACGTTTAAGTCAGGAGTTTGGGAAGGCCATTCTAAAACCTTCATTCTAGCCTGATTTAGCCATTCCTTTACCACTTTTGACTTGTGTTTGGGATCATTGGAACACCCAACTGCACCCAAGACCCAACCTTGATGGTTTTAGGTTGTCCTGAAGAATTTGGAGGTAATCTTCCTCTTTCATTGTCCCATTTACTCTCTGTGAAGCACCAGTTCCATTGGCAGCAAAACAGGCGTCTAGTTTCTTGAAAATAGCCACCCTTTGCTCTGATTACTACTTTGCACACTCTTGGCATTCCCTCAATGAGCTTCAGGAGGTTTTCACTTCACAGGTGTGCTTGAAGCTCATCGAGAGAATGCCAAGAGTGTGCAAAGCAGTAATCAGAGCAAAGGGTGGCTATTTTCAAGAAACTAGAATATAAAACATGTTTTCAGTTATTTCACCTTTTTTTGTTAAGTACATAACTCCACATGTGTTCATTCATTTGATGCCTTCAGTGACAATCTACAAAATAAAGACAACGCATTGAAAGAGAAGGTGTGTCCAAACTTTTGGCCTGTACTGTACGCTAGCTAAGGTTAAACTTCTACTGAGTCTCTCTCTCTCTAATGCTAAACCCTTCGCAATTAAAAGTAGTTTTTCAGAAAATCCATTGTGAAAGTTTGTGGATGAAGCAAAACTCTTCTTGGCACACACACAAATTGACTTCTTCACAATAAAAGGCAGATTGCCACAAATCATGAAAGTTAAAATGAAGGCACTTTTTACTTCAGATGAGGCTGAAAGTCTGTGTGGTGTGTTGTGCTGGTTAAAGCAAACAGAGACTTTGTTTTCATTGGGTTTCATCATTAAATACTAATGGGTGACTCGCGCAAGGATGTTTGGGTAAATTTCTACCATGTATGGATAATCTGCTGTCATCACACTTCAACAAATTTCCAAACTGACTGTTTTGGAGGAAGTTTGAAGGAATGCAAGATTTTTTTAATAAATATATCCGAAATGCCTCCATGGTTTGATTTCAAATGTTTGGGACTTATGCAGGTCCCAAATACACAAAAACATGTACCATAAGGTAAGAAAAAATGGTTTTGTATGATAGTGCCCTTTTAAAAAGGCACTTTTTAATGATAGGAACACAGTAGATAGCGACTTGGTAAATTAGTTTACATAAGCGTGACCGACTCAAGCTGGTTCCACTCACTGTTTATGTATTTCACCGGGAAGGCCAAGTGTTCCCAAAAGGAAGAAGAGGGTTTTTAAGCTCTGGTTTCTCTTTGGCAACATGTGGAAACTCCGTACACATCTGTACCGAATAATGTAATATTGAAAACACAAAATAAATACAATTATAAAAGATAAATGACACTTTTTACATGTCGCCTTTTGTAGCTTGATTGTAATAATAATAATAATAATAATAATAATACCTGGGACTTATATAGCGCTTTTCTAAGTACCCAAAGTCGCTTTACATGTAGAACCCATTAATAATGTGATGTTTTCCACAACACTGGGTACACCTGCACCATTAAAAAAAAATTTGTTTATGTTTATTATTGCATCACAGTGAGAGATGCCATATAAGCACAAAAGACAGCCATTATGAATATAAAATTGAGCAATTATAGAAGCAGGTTGCTTTCCAAACTCTGAATTATGCTTTAAGGGACTCTGTAGTCTTGTTGTCATGGTTACATTAACAAATGCACAATTTCGTGTATGATGCATTTTTTCGCAAAAGAAAGAAGGAATAGCAGAAAAAACACAAAACATTTCAGCGGCTTATGCTCTCCGTATTGAAAATGCTGACAGTGCCCAAGTCTATCTAATTGGTTGCTTTGCATAGAATCAACAGCTGCATTATTCACACATATCAGCTGTGTGTAGAATATAGACACTCCGGGATGTCATTTGTATTCATACTTATTGTCAATGTGTGTTTTTGCACAAGAGGCAGACATCAATAATTTTTATTATTTCGTTCTTCTTTCGTTATGATGCAACGTACCAGCAACTCTCCAATTTCCTCAGTGAGTTACATCTTTTGACTCAAAAAGCAGGCATTTCTTTGTCTGCTGCACTGTGACGTTCATGCTGCAGCTTGTTGGGGAGGTTTTCACTACAGCAGAACCTGGAAAGGTCCAATGCGTCAAAGTATGTGACAACAGCACAAAAGTCAAATAGTGATGATTCAGTAATTGTTTAGTTTGTCAAAAGGAAAGTATGCAGTCACGGGTGTCAGCAAGACGCAAAGTTGAGTCATGAAATGCAACCTTACCCGAGCAAAAAACGATGCATGATTTATCCGCGAGAGTCTGATACCAATGTCCCTGACCCAGCCACACACAAAGAACCTCTAGACTTCCATGCTTTTCCACGTTTTCATCTGTTTTGTCGTGTACAATGATGTCTGGAGTACACTGTAGTTCGACATGTCTGGGAACGTAACCTAAGAATCATCCTCTATATCACTCGACAGATCTTTTTTAATGAAGTATAGGTAACTATTCCAGGGCTCGAATTTAACCACAGCAACTGCGGCAAAAGCCGCTACCGCCCTGTCATTTGCCGTAATGCCCCAAAAAATTGACAAACAAGAACATGCCGTGACCGCCCTTGACTTTTTACTTGTTGATGGACAATGGATGTAACAATAAACGTATAATGATAATTCGCGATAAAATACCAGACGGTTAGTAATACGTCTAATTTTTTAATTACCGAAACCCCGTCATTTATTAATGCCGTGTTTTTCACCACTGTGGTGTGCCGCGGCACAGTGAGATACAGTCTGGTGTGCCGTGGGAGATTATGTAATTTCACACATTTGGGTTAAAAACATGTTTTGCAAACCAGTAATTATAGTCTTGCAAAATACGTGTTGTTGTTGTTGAGTGTCGGCGCTGTCTAGCGCTTGGCAGAGTAACCGTGTAATACTCTTCCATATCAGTAGGTGGCAGCCGGTAGCTAATTGCTTTGTAAATTGCAGGGTAAAACGGTGTCTTATGCTTAAACCAAAAATAAACAAAAGGTGAGTGCCCTTAGGAAAAGGTATTGAAGCTTAGGGAAGGCTAATGCAGAACAAAACTAAAACTCAACTGGCTACAAAGTAAACAAAAACAGAATGCTGGACGACAGCAAAAACTTACTGTGGAGCAAAGACGGCGTCCACAAAGTACATCCGAACATGACATGACAATCAACAATGTCCCCACAAAGAAGGGATAAAAACAACTGAAATATTCTTGACTGCTAAAACAAAGTAGATGCGGGACACATCGCTCAAAGGAAGACATGAAACTGCTACAGGAAATACCAAAAAAGAGAAAAAGCCACCAAAATAGAATTAAAACACTACACAGGAAAACAGCAAAAACTCAAAATAAGTCATGGCATGATTGTGACAGGTCCAGTGACAGGTGGTGACAGTACACCTACTTTGAGACATGAGCTATATTGATGCATGCTTGGTTATGGTTTAAAGTCACACCCAACAAATTGGGACAATGACTTTTAACTGTCAACTGAGTTTATGATTTCTGCTGGTGGTGTGCCTCTGGATTTTTGCAACGCAAAAAATGTGCCTTGGCTCAAAAAAGGTTGAAAAACACTGTATTAATGCAGTTTTAAGGCAACACGAAGTCAGGCGCATGACCACGAGCGTCGTTTGGCTTGATAATTCATGGCGGACCAACGACACAGACTTTGCTTGGGAGATTTCCCCTCGGAGTAAAACGGAGTCAAGCGCTTGGTTTAACGTCTATTTTCCCTCGCTTCCTGCCTTGCGTTTAAGAGCGCACTGCTGTGTTTAGATGGAAACCGGTGTGGACAATATTGGAGACAAACTCACGTGTCCCCACACTAAAAGTACACAGCGAAGGAGAAAACTATTTGATGTTACTTTTATTTTGTCAATACAGCATTCATCAGCTGCTGTGAGAGAGTTAATGAGGTAAGGAAACATGCAGCAGGCGATGTGTCGTGA
>NC_084741.1:69114853-69147353 GCF_033978785.1 Entelurus aequoreus | reverse complement strand
TGTCCAGAGTCGGGACCCGGGGTGGACCACTAGCCTGTGCATCGGTTGGGGGCATATCTGCGCTGCTGACCCGTCTCCGCTCGAGATGGTCTCCTGCTGGCCCCACTATGGACTGGACTCTCACTATTATGTTAGATCTACTATGGACTGGACTTTCACAATATTATGTCAGACCCACTCGACGTCCATTGCATCCGGTCTCCCCTAGAGGGGTAGAGTCACCCACATATGCGATCCTCTCCAAGGTTTCTCATAGTCATTCACATCGACGTCCCATTGGGGTTGTGAGTGTTTCCTTGCCCTTATGTGGGCTCTGTACCGCGGATGTCATTGTAGCTTGTGCAGCCCTTTGAGACACTTGTGATTTAGGGCTATATAAATAAACATTGATTGATTGATTGATTGATACACCCTGGACAAGTCGCCACCTCATCACAGGGCCAACACAGCAATGTTAATATTTGGTTATAGACTTAGACTTAGACTTAGACAAACTTTAATGATCCACAAGGGAAATTGTTCAACACAGTAGCTCAGTTACAATGATGGAAAGGACAATGCAGGTATAAATAGACTAATATAGCTATAAAAAATCTAACATATATACGAATATATACATAATATGTGTACAGAGTAATTTATATACAGATATATTATATTATATGTCTCTTGGCAAGTTTCACTGCAATAAGGCGCTTTTGGTAGCCATCCACAAGCTTCTGGTTGAATTTTTGACCACAAACACACATCAAAAGTGGTAAAGGAATGGCTAAATCAGGCTAGAATTAAGGTTTTAGAATGGCCTTCCCAAAGTCCTGACTTAAACGTGTGGACAATGCTGAAGAAACAAGTCCATGTCAGAAAACCAACACATTTAGCTGAACTAGGTTGATTGGCAACACTAAATTGGCCCTAGTGTGTGAAT
This sequence comes from Entelurus aequoreus, assembly GCF_033978785.1. Lineage (NCBI taxonomy): Eukaryota > Metazoa > Chordata > Actinopteri > Syngnathiformes > Syngnathidae > Entelurus > Entelurus aequoreus. The sequence continues at coordinate 69,146,428 of NC_084741.1, read as the reverse complement.
GTGAGTGTGAATGTTGTCTGTCTATCTGTGTTGGACCTGTGATGAGGTGACGATTTGTCCAGGGTGTACACCGCCTTCCGCCCTAATGCAGCTGAGATAGGCTCCAGCAACCCCCGCGACCCCAAAAGGGACAAGCGGTAGAAAATGGGTGGATGGATGCACCAATTTTGTCAAGAAGAGTGGTCAAAAATTCAAGCAGAAGCTTGTGGATGGCTACCAAAAGTGCCGTATTGCAGTGAAACTTGCCAAGGGACATGTAAGCAAATATTAACATTGCTGTATGTATACTTTTGACCCAGCAGATGGTCACATGTTCAGTAGACCCATAAATTCATAAAAGAACCAAACTTCATGAATGTTTTTTGTGACCAACAAGTATGTGCTCCAATCACTCTATCACAAGAAAATAGGAGTTGTAAAAATGATTGGAAACTCAAGACAGCCATGACATTATGTTCTTTACAAGTGTATGTCAACTTTTGACCACGACTGTATGTTTGTCCTCTCGTCTGATATTATTTGACACATTTTCTATTTGCATGTTTTTCTGTTGTGCCGCTCCGCCATAAAAGGGTGCAGATCGGGGAGGACGGCACCTGCCAGGATGCAGCAGAGAACCCCCTAAGTCCCTCCCCAAGTCCTCCATCCTGCCACCAGCCTCTGTCTCACGTGTCTTGGTTCAATCATCAACATCCCGCCCTGCTTCCACCATCTGCCTTGCTTCCCTGGTCTCCAATTTCCTCATCTTCCCCCCATCAACCACCATCTTCCTCTTCACACACAAGGGGGACTCTCAGCCCTCCCTCCCCCAAAGGATCCCCTCGTCCTCCATCGACCTGCTTATTCACTTTCAAAGGTGGAGAAACGTGACTGAGGTTAGTAATTCAATCTGTGTGTAACACCTCAAAAACACTTGGCTGTCCAAGTACCACCATAATGACCAACATTCAAATACAGTAGCGTAGCAGTCCTAAGTCTTCATTAAAAACAAGGCAGAGGTTTTATTTAACAAATACATTTAATATGTTTTGCCACTGTAAAAGTGAATATGCTACAAAGACAACATATTTGATGTTCAAACTGATAAAAAAAAAAAAAATTTGCAAATAATCATTAACTTTAGAATTTGATGCCAGCAACACGTGACAAAGAAGTTGGGAAAGGTGGCAATAAATACTGATAAAGTTGAGGAATGCTCATCAAACACTTATTTGGAACATCCCACAGGTGAACAGGCTAATTGGGAACAGGTGGGTGCCATGTTTGGGTATAAAAGTAGATTCCATGAAATGCTCAGTCATTCACAAACAAGGATGGGGCGAGGGTCACCACTTTGTCAACAAATGCGTGAGCAAATTGTTGAACAGTTTAAGAAAAACCTTTCTCAACCAGCTATTGCAAGGAATTTAGGGATTTCACCATCTACGCTCCGTAATATCATCAAAGGGTTCAGAGAATCTGGAGAAATCACTGCACGTAAGCAGATAAGCCCGTGACCTTCGATCCCTCAGGCTGTACTGCATCAACAAGCGACATCAGTGTGTAAAGGATATCACCACATGGGTTCAGGAACACTTCAGAAACCCACTGTCAGTAACTACAGTTGGTCGCTACATCTGTAAGTGCAAGTTAAAACTCTCCTATGCAAGGCGAAAACCGTTTATCAACAACACCCAGAAACGCCGTCGGCTTCGCTGGGCCTGAGCTCATCTAAGATGGACTGATACAAAGTGGAAAAGTGTTCTGTGGTCTGACGAGTCCACATTTCAAATTGTTTTTGGAAACTGTGGACGTCGTGTCCTCCGGACCAAAGAGGAAAAGAACCATCCGGATTGTTATAGGCGCAAAGTTGAAAAGCCAGCATCTGTGATGGTATGGGGGTGTATTAGTGCCCAAGACATGGGTAACTTACACATCTGTGAAGGCGCCATTAATGCTGAAAGGTACATACAGGTTTTGGAGCAACATATGTTGCCATCCAAGCAACGTTACCATGGACGCCCCTGCTTATTTCAGCAAGACAATGCCAAGCCACGTGTTACATCAACGTGGCTTCATAGTAAAAGAGTGCGGGTACTAGACTGGCCTGCCTGTAGTCCAGACCTGTCTCCCATTGAAAATGTGTGGCGCATTATGAAGCCTAAAATAGCACAAGGGAGACCCCCGGACTGTTGAACAACTTAAGCTGTACATCAAGCAAGAATGGGAAAGAATTCCACCTGAGAAGCTTCAAAAATGTGTCTCCTCAGTTCCCAAACGTTTACTGAGTGTTGTTAAAAGGAAAGGCCATGTAACACAGTGGTGAACATGCCCTTTCCCAACTACTTTGGCACGTGTCGCAGCCATTAAATTCTAAGTTAATTATTATTTGCAAAAAAAAAAAAAAATTATGAGTGTGAACATCAAATATCTTGTCTTTGTAGCATATTCAATTGAATATGAGTTGAAAAGGATTTGCAAATCTAACACAATTTCCCAACTCATATGGAAATGGGGTTTGTAAGTGCTTATTTGGCGCACCACTAGAAGAAGCCCGCGTACCACGAGTACCAGAGACTAGTATATAGTTTGAAAATCATTGTGATAAAGGATTTAAGGCAAACCTGGGCAAATTAAGGCCCATTAAGCTTTTCAATCTGGCCCGCCGGACATTCCCAAATCATTGTTTAGATCTTTAAGATGGAAAGTGTAGCTGCCATTATGATGTGCAGTCATGTTTTCAAATGACCGTAAGTTCCACAGAGTGTTAATCTAATTAGTTACTATGGTAATCTACATCACAGCAGCTCAGACGAGGCACCAAGCAGTGTAGATGGGGAGCGTTTCCACAGAGTGTTTCCAGAGCGTTCACAGAGCGTTCACATTTCGCCGTGTTTGTTGCATTTTTGTTACGTTTCGCTTGATTGTAAAATATGTCGATGGAGAGGGTGTGTGACGGTCATATATTGTCAATATTCAGTGTTTTATCCTTCATAGTTAATATTGTAAATCCCACATTCTTTATTTTCATGTACATTCCGGTGCCTCATTCAGTAAAAAAAATTTAAAAATTCCATTCCGTTTTTTAAGGCGGTCTGTCATAACGTTTTTAGCATTCAATCAGACATTGTGAGCTTTTGTATTAGTGTTCCTAAAAATAGATATACCGGCCCCCAGACACATTTTTTTCTCTAAATTTGGCCCCTTGAGTCAAAATAATTGCCCAGGCCTGATTTAAGGGCTTCTACGGTGGAGGTTATTATTGATATAAATGTATACACCTTCTGTAAAGCAGTAGGACTCCATGACGGATGTGTTGGCTTCATTTGTGGCAAATTTAAATTACAGTTACACTCAATAAAGACCACCGTATTTCCTCAACTGCAGAGATTAGCAGGCCTCAGGGTTTTCTTTTTTTTCTTTTTTTCTTTATTTTTTTTAATAAATGGTAACTAAAAATGCATATTGTATTATAGTTAGCTGTTAAATGATATTTTTATTCAGATTAATCACACTTTTCTTTTTTGATCAATTACATTAGATTACTCGTGTGCAACATCTAAATTAATATAAAAAAAGACCCTAATATTTTGACACAAATTAAATGTTATTGTCAGATTGTCATGCAGTAAAATTTGTTAATGTTTTACGTATATGCACATCATTTATTTGTTCAAAATTTGGTAATGTCCAGTCCAAAAAACTGCTTTAAATTAAATTAATCGCATAATCCGTTAACTTTGACAGCCCTAATTATAATATATATAAACTTCATATGGCCCCATTCGGTTTACCCAACGCAGGGGTCGGCAAACCAATTTGTTGAAAAAGCCATATTAGACCAAAAACACACAAAAATAATCTGGAGCCCCAAAAAATTAAAAGCCTTACATAAGTCTTATGATGAAGGCAACGCATGATGTAAGTGTTTATATTAGCTATAATAGCCTACTATCAAAATGACTATGTGTCTCAAGCTGACGCAAATCTTCGTTGACCGAAATATTGACATTTTAAATTTAATCGTCACATTTTTACAACATTGGAAAACAATAGTAAAAGGAAGGATTCTCAGGGGGTGAGGTAACTCCTGGAAATTACTGGCTTAGAATGGCTAAAAGGTATATATTTGAGTGTCCAAGTTAAAAGAAACGACAGGCTGTCTTCTTCTAATGGATTTATTACAATCTTTGCAAACTGGGTAACGTTTGCTGTGGTCTGGAACAACATGGCGCACAAACAACTATCAGAAATGCAGAATTAATTAGTTGATCAATATAATGTACCCAGAAATCATTTTTTACATTTTATCTCTTTAAAACACGCTGTAAAGAAATGCATATCCTCTGAAAGTATGTCTTAATAGCCATGAACTGGAAGATGCACTTTTTAATCAGGACACAATTAAGAAAATCATCAAAAGATTTTATGGAACAATAAATGAACATCATACTAGAAATGAAAATGATGCATGTGTTGGGAAATGGATGATCGACTTAAACATTTTAGATGAAAGAGACATCATGAAATGATATTTGGAAAAATGCCAGTAAGCCCTTTAGAAGCATTAAAAATAAGCTGAGTCAATTTAAGATCTTGATTAGATTGTATTTTACATCTTCTCAGCTGTTTAAATTTGGTGCAGAAGATAGCAAATTATGTATGAAGTGTCGGGCAGCTGAGGGAACTCTTGTTCATTTAATGTAGGAATGTCAGAGAATAAAAGAGTTATGGTTGAAAACAACAAAAGAAGCAATCACATTCCTAAATATAAACATCCCAATGACACTGCAAACTTGTATTCTTAGTGATCTGCATCAATTTAGTAACGTGTCATCAAAGAGTAAAAAATCGTTTTTTTCAATATGCATCATAACAAAAAGGGTAATATTAGGGATGTCCGATAATGGCTTTTTGCCGATATCCGATATTCCGATATTGTCCAACTCTTTAATTACCGATACCGATATCAACCGATACCGATATCAACCGATACCGATATCAACCGATACCGATATCAACCGATATATGCAGTCGTGGAATTAACACATTGTTATGCCTAATTTGGACAACCAGGTATGGTGAAGATAAGGTACTTTTTTTAAAAATTAGTAAAATAAGATAAATAAATTAAAAACATTTTCTTGAATAAAAAAGAAAGTACAACAATATAAAAACAGTTACATAGAAACTAGTAATGAATGAAAATGAGTAAAATGAACTGTTAAAGGTTAGTACTATTAGTGGACCAGCAGCAGACACAATCATGTGTGCTTACGGACTGTATCCCTTGCAGACTGTATTGATATATATTGATATATAATGTAGGAACCAGAATATTAATAACAGAAAGAAACAACCCTTTTGTGTGAATGAGTGTAAATGGGGGAGGGAGGTTTTTTGGGTTGGTGCACTAATTGTAAGTGTATCTTGTGTTTTTTATGTTGATTTAATAAAAAAATAAAAATAAAAAAAACGCTACCGATAATAAAAAAAACGATACCGATAATTTCGAATATTACATTTTAACGCATATATCGGCCGATAATATCGGCCTGTTATTGGACATCTCTAGGTAATATAAAAAAAATGGATAGATGTTGATAGTCCAACTCATACTGACTGGTATACACAAGCTAAGGAGATGATATCAGTAGAAAAAAATTGATTTAGTTTAGATAATAATGAGTCATATATTGGAATATGGGATCCATTATTTCAATTTGTTTTAACTCTTTAATGAACCTTAAATATGACTTATTTTATCTTTGTGGAAAATATTGGACACAGTGTGTTGTCAAGCTTATGAGATGCGATGCAAGTGTAAGTGTAAGTGAAAATATTGGACACAGTGTGTTGTCAAGCTTATGAGATGCGATGCAAGTGTAAGTGTAAGTGAAAATATTGGACACAGTGTGTTGTCAAGCTTATGAGATGCGATGCAAGTGTAAGTGTAAGTGAAAATATTGGACACAGTGTGTTGTCAAGCTTATGAGATGCGATGCAAGTGTAAGTGTAAGTGAAAATATTGGACACAGTGTGTTGTCAAGCTTATGTGATGCGATGCAAGTGTAAGCCACTGTGACACTATTGTTCATTTTTTAAATATTTGTATTTTATTTTTTATAAATGGCTGTGATGATAATTTAAATGACAGATTTCTAATAATTGGAATTCTTATTAATATTGATACTGTTGTTGGTATTTATTTTTGTTTGACTAAATTCTGATTGTTTTGTGTCATGTTTGTGTGTCTTCTCAATTGCTCTGTTGATTGCTATTCTGAATGTTGCTGGGCCGGATTTGGTTTTGGAATCGGAATTGTGCATATGTATGTATGTATGTGTATACACATACATACGTACATACATACATACATACATATGTATGTATATGTATGTGTATATACATATACATATACATACATATACTAACATATATATAGGCATATACATGCAAACATATACATACACACATATACATACAAATATACATGCATATACACATATATACATACATACATACATATACACATAACTTCTTCCTGAATATAGCCTAATTTCTGTGTAAAATGTGTTGGTTAGAGATTTGTTATTGACAAAATGCTTGTCTATTCAGCTATTATGGTCCCACCTAGTAAGAGGCAGTGGAAGTTTGAAGTTCCTTGGATGAGCCCAGTCGATGGAGCCGGATTCGGCTGCGTATCTGGCAACCTCAGTCAGGGAGCGAGGGAGGGCACTACAGAATTTTGACCGTGATTGCAGTACCATTTCTTACATATGGCACCTTTAAGTAGAAAAAAAACAATAATTTTTGTTTAAATATGTTCATTTTAAGTAACATGTTGGTAAAGTATTTGTCTAATAATATTCACTTATTTATAATGCCATCATTTTATTTATTTTTTACAAATAAAGCATTATTTAGTATAAATTATAAAAACAGACTGAATTAAAATACTCACAATATATATTTTTAATGCATTACTTTCGATCATAAAACCAAATAATTCTAAATTTTGATAATATATTAGAAGACCAACTTAAAGTGAAATGTATGGATTATCGGGTAATCATATTAGTCTTTGTATAATTGTGATTTTTATTACCAATGATTTTCTACCTGTTACTTTAATAAGAGCACATGTAAAAAAAATTGTAGTTTTAAAGTTTTACCGCACAAAATGTTCACACAAACAAAAGAGCAGAGGGACTGCAGGATGTGTTAATTGAGGGATATGAGAAATAAAGTCAAATTGTATTCTGTGCTGAGCGGATGAGGATTTGGAAACATTTGGAAGGTTCTTTTTTCTTTTTTTTCTATATCTGTCGTCCAAAGCATGGCGGGTCGATTTTGCTGCAATTTACTCTCAAGTAGCACGCTTGACTTTTATTCTTGGTCTTTATAGATGTGTTGGAAGATTGGTGAGCCCAGTTTGTGTGAATAAGGACATCAATATTTGTGAGAAATGTTTCTTTTTCTCAGTGCCACTAACCAGTGTTGGCTTGACTTACTGGCCCACATTTTGGAGCAGTTGCATGGAAGATAATTACCGGTCTTCTACAAAGTAGTTGCCACACATTGTGACTAAATAAATGATGCGGCGTATTAACATGACGACCGTCAGCACCTCTGGCGGCGTGCCCTTTCGTGCTGTGACGAGTGTGTCCGTGTGTTCCACTGCAGCTACGTGCACAATTGCACCACGCAAGCAGGAAAACAGTGCTTGCTGGAACAATTATCATCATTCATGAACATCCACCATGCTAATGTCATGCAACTGTTAGCGTGGCAGCCCATTGAATAGTCCAGGGTTTCCCACACATTCATTTATTTGTGGCGGCCCGCCATGAAAGAATTACGTCCGCCACAAATTAAAAAAAATAAAAATTAAAAAAATTAAAAAAATTTTTTTTTGTTTGTTTGTTTTTTTTGTCCTCTCCAGCTTCTCAGGCAAATCATATAGTTGATGTAGATGCCCATATCGGCTGTTCAGATTTACTTTACAAAAGAGAAGTGTACGATACTTCTCTTGTTGCCTTATTTGTATTTGACTTTATTAAATGTATTTATATTAGAAACACAACATGTGTATATAACAAAGGGTGCAAAGTCTGCAGGCAGTAGGAAACACATGGTTAAGTGTAGGGAGTAAAACTGATGGCAGTCTAAAGTTCAAGATTTTTGGAGCTCTTTGTTCAGTGGATCAGATGTTTGATGAAGCTCTGTGTCTATCTACCACCACTACTGTTTTTCTGTTTATTTGTTACTGACTGTGGCAGGACACCTCTGCCTCTGTTTCACTTTATGTTGCTGGTAAATAATATGGTTGTAGTAGTAGGCTAAAGTTAAACTTTTTAGTATGCACTAATTAAAGGGGCAGAGCTTTGAGACATTTTAGCTTTTATATTTTATAAGATATATTTTTTGTAAGAACCACAATTAATACATATATTTCAGTGAATAACTTATTGTTCAAATCTGTATATAAATATGTACATAAAGTGTTGTAATTATATTGTAAAATGGATGGATGGATGGATGGATGGATGGATGGATGGATGGATGGATGGATGGATGGACGTTTAAAACAAAACTGTTATTATTATTAGTAAGTATAATTTTTTTTAGCCTTTTTAGAGAAAATCAAATCATTGTAGTAAATTATGCAAATTACTCGATGATGTCACGGTGACCACGCCCATAGCAAAGCCCATAGTCTGTATATAAATATGTACATAAAGTGTTGTAATTATATTGTAAAATGGATGGATGGATGGATGGATGGATGGATGGATGGATGGATGGATGGATGGATGGATGGATGGATGGATGGATGGATGGATGGATGGATGGATGGACGTTTAAAACAAAACTGTTATTATTATTAGTAAGTATACATTTTTTGAGCCTTTTTAGAGAAAATCACATCATTGTAGTAAAGTATGCAAATTACTCGATGATGTCACGGTGACCACGCCCACAGCCACGCCCATAGCCACGCCCCCGCCGCCACAGGTATCTTGGCAGTTTTCATGGCGAGTTTACTGACAGATATAAGTAAGAACTTTACACTACTTTATATTAGAAATGGCAACAGCGGAGGATGAGTGTCCCATAACAAGAAGATAGAGAAAAAGAAGAAGCTTATTGACTACGGTGTCGGCACGGACTACAAAGGCGGACGTGTGCAATTTTTTCAGGATTTATGCAGATCCCAAATACAGATCAGCAGGTGCCAGAAGGTAAGAAAAGTTGCTTTTGCATAATGTTGCGAAACAAAACGCCAGATAATATGTCTTACCTTATATACACACCATAATAATATTTGTATGTTGAAGCTCTACAAGCGGTGCTGCTTCATAGCTTACCAAAGTCGTACTAAAACATTTTGATAGATTTTTGAGCGCCGTGTGAAATGTTCTATATTTTCAATGGAGCATATCAAATATACTTGAGTCATATTGCCATCATAGTGCAGTCTACGCGTATCTCTGATGTTTGACACACCTCACTCCAACCCACTTCTCCAAAGTGGGCTGGCTCAGGGTGGAGGACAGAGTAAAACAACTTGCACTGAGCCTAGTCTATAAAATCCGCTACACCTCCCTGATACCGAAGTACATGTCAAACTACTTCCTTAACGTGAATGACCGCCATAACCACAACACCAGGGGGAGCTCCACTAACCACGTTAAACCCAGATTCCGAACTAACAAAGGTCTTAACTCATTCTCCTTTTATGCCACATCAATATGGAATGCACTCCCAACAGGTGTAAAAGAAAGGGCATCTCTATCCTCCTTCAAAACCGCACTAAAACAACACCTCCAGTCAACCTCAACCCTTGACTAACACCCTCCCCCTTCCACATCCCACCTCCCAGGATTGTAAATAACCAAATGTAAATAATCAAATGTATATACTTGTTCTTATGCTTTCTGAACTCACTATGTTCTCTGCTCGCTGTACATATCCTACCAAGTCAGTCCTACACTGTTTCAATGTCCATTTCTCTGATGATGCAATTGTTGATGACTGAAGTGCTGATATCAACTAAACCCTCCTCATCCCACCACCCGGATTGTAAATATTGTACATAATGTAAATAATTCAATGTATATACTCTGATGACTAACTTGTGTGATGACTGTATTATGCTGATAGTATATACTGTATTTGTACCATGAATTGATTTACGTGGACCCCGACTTAAACAAGTTGAAAAACTTATTGGGGTGTTACCATTTAGTGGTCAATTGTACGGAATATGTACTGTACTGTGCAATCTACTAATAAAAGTTTCAATCAATCAATCAATCAAAAGACTGGCATCTACTGGTCACACTTATCATTACACCATGTACCAAATAAAATTACTTCGAGGTCGGCAAGCAAAACCAGAATTATTCCATACATTAGGCGCACCGGGTAATAAGGCGCACTGTCGAGTTTTGAGAAAAAAAGGATTTTAAGTGGTCCTTATAGTCCGGAAAATACAGTAATTGTTTACATTTTAACAGATGAGTAGGTAGAAAAACAGAAAGTAACAAGACATTAACGGTAAATTAGCAAGTACATTATTAATGTTGCCTGTCGAATCCACATTGAGGGTTTAATTACTGCAACAACCTATCCGCTAGGGATGATACTCGAAAGCGGTTTTCCCGGTGGTTTGATAAGAAATGAACCGAGTCCTCGGACTCGAATCCCTTTTTGAGAACCGGTACCCGTTATCGAGACCACTATAGTAAAGAAAAAGAGTTGGTTCTTTATTCAAATCCCTCGGAACGAATCCTGTCCCGACCAGAAATGCTCCGTGTGACATCACAAGAAATGGCGTCACGTAGCTCAGTCATTAGGCGCAGATAGGGAAAGCAGGAAAAAAATGGACGGGAAAAAGCGCTCCAAGGTGTAATAAAGTTCAAAACAAAAAGGTATAATCCAATGAATAACTTTACTGAGAAATTTGAGCAGGGTACAAACACATGAACACTCACAACCTGAAACATAGCAACCAGGCTAGCAACGCACCTCCTTTACGGCAGCTGTCGCAACGTTCTTAAAACAACCGCAGCACATACATATGCCATCTCCCTTTTTTAACTTTTGTTTTTCTTTACTTGTAAACGTTACAAAATCACACTGTAGATGTGTTGTCTGTCTAATTATAAATAATGCAGACGAGGCGTGTTGGCTGAGTTCTTGACTTTTACTTTCACAGCGTGCTCATAACCTCATTGTTAGCTGCCGGGTGACGATATGCAACACTTTTCGGGGCTACCGCGCATGCTCGTCACTCCCGTTGCATGCTGGGTAGTGTAGTTGTTATATTCCCTAGCTCATAACATCTTTCCCCCTATAAAGAAATAATGTTAACTCAATAAAGTGTATTTCTTTTTTTAGCTTTAACTTTTCATTTTTTAGCATTGTAACCACATTTGCAAACAACCTTTCTCTTCATAGAATGTTCTTTCAATAAAGAAATAAAGTGCAAAAATGTCAAAGCATCATAACAAACAGTTATGTCAAATAGCAGCAGAATTGCACTTTTTGGAGAGCTGTATTATTTTCAGTTTTGTGCCCAAGGGACTGATTTTATTTAACACTATATTATTATTTATACACCTATAGTGATCACAGAGACAGCTTGTTTTTGTGTTACTGTATATATTTGTTTTTTTGAAAAATCCCACTTCATATACTTTGGGTAACAACAGTCCATATTTATTTATTTATTAGATTAAATTGTTTTCTTATATAATAAAAGTGAGCTTTTGTTAAACCAAATATTGTGTGTTTTTTTCCATATACAACAACCTATCTGGACTTGATAAGAGAATCGATAAGGAATCGGTTCGATAAGAGGATTCGATAATAGGCTCAAACTCGATAATTTCTTGTCAAACATCATCCCTACTATCCGCAAGAGGTTTTTATTTCTTATTATTTTCCCTCCTCCGTCCCTAGCATTTGAGTGATTGACGTGTTGACCTCTAAGAAGCATTGTATTGTATAATGTTGCTGCAGTGACAGGAGCAACAGCCAACTTAGTTTGAAGCAGGCGGAGCAGGAAGAGGCGACGACAAGCGGCCAAGGCCGGTGTAAGCAAACATCCATTGCAGCAGCATGACCTCAGGTCACTGTACAGTTTTCATCGCCTATTTCTTCTGTTCAGCAACATGATGCATGATAAACAAAGGCTCTGAATCTCCACAAAGCACATCTTCAGTACTCCAGAAGAAGGGGCTGTCCATATGAACCCAAATATTTTTTAATTGCACGCAGTGGTGTCCAAAGTGTGGCCCTCAGCACATTCTAAAACTATTATTAAAAAAAAAGATAACACATAAAAAGTGGAATAAAAGACCATACAGCTGCAATGTATTGAGAAAAAGTTGAAATGTTGACACTGATAACTACAGCTGAAACGAATTCTCGAGTAACTCGAGTGGAAAAACTAGTGAGCATCATGGATGATGCCAGTCAGCCTCTGCATAGCGTTATCAGTAGCCAGAGGAGCCAGTTCAGTGCTAGACTGCTTCATCCCAAGTGCAGGACTAATAGACTCAAAAACCATTTTTTCCCCACACGCCATCAGACTGTACAACTCCTCTCTGGGGGTGAGGGGGGTACTAGGATGACAGGGGATGCAAAACAATAACAATTCCCCCATTATTTATCATTTATTTTTTAAATTCGATCTCAATTCTGTACACTGCTGCTGGAATTGTAATTTTCCTGAGGGGAACTCTCCTGAAGGAATCAATAAAGTACTATCTATCTAATTCGATTACAAAACATATTCGAGGAAATTTCGCTGCCTCGAGGCGTCGTTAAGTTTTCTTTTACGGCTTTTTGCCTCGTTTAGTAAACAGTAGTCAAAGCTCACGTTTCGCACAGACTGTTTAGGTGTTGCACAGCGTGTTTACGCCACAGATCATACGCCCCCTGCACTGCACAACACCGCTCTTTTAAATACGCTTGAGTTTAGAAAACCTTTTCGCCGACATAACTCGCAGTGGCAGTGGACAAGAGTCATAGCAAAACGAGGGAATTAGCCTTTTTTTAATATCGCAATATTTTTAGGCCATGTCACGATACACGATATACTGTATATCTCGATATTTTGCCTTAGCCTTGAATGAACACTTGATGCATATAATCACAGCAGTATGATGATTCTATGAGTCCACATTAAAACATTCTTCTTCATACTGCATTAATATATGCTCATTTTAAACTTTCATGCAGAGAGGGAAATCACAACTAAGTCAATTGACCAAAAGTGTATTTATTAAACAGTTATTAAGCAGTGGCACAAACATTCATGTCATTTCCAAAACAAAGTGCAAGATTGTCAGAGACATTTTAAAACAAGATATTAGTGCACTTTTGTGCATGATGTCACTAAGATGACGTACTAAAACAACACTAAATTAAAGTGCACTTTTTGTACAGAACGCCACTACAATAGTTAAAAACAAATAAAGTGCACTTTTGTGCATGATGTCACACAAGATATTTCAATAACTGTCAAACAAAAATGAACTGCATAATAGGATCCTGCGGACATTATCTCCTTCTGTTGTTGACTTTATATTTTCATACGGTGTTGATGTGGAAATAGTTGCTTCGGCATTTTGTTGGTGTGGAGATGTTGACATGCAGAGTTTCAAGCACTCTTCATTCTCTAGCGGGTGACTTTTCAAATGATGCTACATATTAGCAGTAATCCTACTTTTTGTAGCAAAGCTTTTTCCGCATAGATGTTCAACATATTCCCGCTTGAAGCCAAACCACCGCCGGACGATGGATCCTGTGCTGTTTTTCTTGGGAATTAATTCTTCCTCCATTTGTTACCAGATTTGCACCTTCTTTCTCTTGTATTACCACTCGCACCGCACCGTTAGCATCACAACTAACGTTACCCATGTCGCTACGTCTCTGCTCCGCGGGAGCGTGTGACGTTGCACACGTGACGTACACTACCGTTCAAAAGTTTGGGGTCACCCAAACAATTTTGTGGAATAGCCTTCATTTCTAAGAACAAGAATAGACTTTCGAGTTTCAGATGAAAGTTCTCTTTTTCTGGCCATTTTGAGCGTTCAATTGACCCCACAAATGTGATGCTCCAGAAACTCAATCTGCTCAAAGGAAGGTCAGTTTTGTAGCTTCTGTAACGAGCTAAACTGTTTTCAGATGTGTGAACATGATTGTTCACACATATTGTCTAATCATCAATTAGCCTTCTGAGCCAATGAGCAAACACATTGTACCATTAGAACACTGGAGTGATAGTTGCTGGAAATGGGCCTCTATACACCTATGTAGATATTGCACAAAAACCAGACATTTGCAGCTAGTATAGTCATTTACCACATTAGCAATGTATGGAGTGTATTTCTTTAAAGTCAAGACTAGTTTAAAGTTATCTTCATTGAAAAGTACAGTGCTTTTCCTTCAAAAATAAGGACATTTCAATGTGACCCCAAACTTTTGAACGGTAGTGTAGGTAAGAAGGTGCGCTTGTTTTACGTCTCTGTGAGAAGGAGAGACAAGAAAGAGTGGGAAACGCATGCAGTGTAATGCCCGCAGCTAAAAGCAGCTGCATGAGAACGTATTAGGGATGTCCCGATCCGATATTTGGATCGGATCGGCCGCCGATATTTGCCAAAAAATGCGTATCGGCAAGGCATGGGAAAATGCAGATCCAGATAGTTTTTTAAAAAATTCCGGTCCGTGTTTTCCAACGCACCAATTTAAATAATACATTCCACTTTTCTGCTGCTCCTTAATTTCCGTTCCGCATTTTCCAGCACACCTTCAACACATCCACAGGTCTGTGTCCTAACCGTTAAGACGGCCTTGTGAATTAAAAGTTACCGGTAAAAATGTCAGCTGTCTCTGTGCGATATAGAAAATGACTATATCGTGATATTCGAGTATACGTTCTCACGCAGTTGCTTTTAGTTGCTGGCATTACACTACAGGCTCTTCTCACTCTTTCTTGTCTCTGCTTCTCACAGACAGCAAGCGCACCTTCTTACACACGTCACATACTGTCACGTCATACGTCACATACGTATACGCCCTCTCCCTGCAGAGAGGTAGCAGCATGGCTAACGTTAGCTGTGATGCTAGCGCAGCCGTGTGAGCGGTAATAATGAAGAATTTATTAATTCCCAAGAAAAACAGCAGGGGGTCCATCGTCTGGCGGTGGTTTGGCTTCAAGTGGGAATATGTCGACCAGACAACCGTAATTTGTCAAGTGTGGGGCAAAAGCGTTGCTATAAAAAGTAGCATTACTGCTAATATGTAGCATCATTTGAAAAGTCCCCTGCTAGAGAATGAAGCGTGCTTCAAACTCCGCATGTCAACATCTCCGTTCGGTGCCACACGCCCACACCATCAAAATGCCGAGGCAAACATTTCCAGATCAACACCGTATGAATAAAATAGTGATTTTTTTTAGTTGTGATTTCATTCTCTGCATGAAAGTTTAAAATGAGCATATATTAATGCAGTATGAAGAAGAATGTTTTAATGTAGACACATAGAATCATCATACTGCTGTGATTATATGTATCAAGTGTTCATTCAAGGCTAAGGCAAAATATCCAGATATATATCGTGTATCGCGATATGGCCTTAAAATATTGCGATATAAAAAAAAAGGCCATATCGCCCAGCCCTAGTTCAATGATGCCATTTCTGTTTGTCATGTATAATTTTGTCTATTTTGTGTTTATCCTTGAATAAACAGGTCAGTTTCTTGTTACCAACCATTGTGTATTATCCAAACTCACCTAATTCAGCTGGCTAGTTCTTATCAAGCGTACTAAAACCCTTTTCAACATGAATCTGACAACTAAGTAGGCTAAATAACTTTAAACTTTAATACATGCTCGGATAAGGCCAGTATCAGCCAGTATCGGTATCGGATTGCAAGTGCAAAAACCTGGATCGGGACATCCCTCGAAAGTATACTTGAATATCACGATAAAGTCATTTTCTATATCGCACAGAGACAAACCCTATTAGGAAGCGACAAAAGTTGTCTAAGGTGTGGGAACACTTAACACTAAAATGGAAGGTAATATGCAAACATTGCAAAGTGGAGCTCGCATACCACAATAGGACAAGTTTGGTGCTGCAGCACCTGTCGATCCGATTGAGGGATGTCCGGGGGCGAGGTAAGTCAACTATTATCAAATGTAAACGCAAAAGTTGTGTTAGTAAAATAAATGTTATTCATTATGATAACCAGGATGTGTTCTCTCACTCTTGCAAAGTCATCAAATGCCGCCAAAAGGTGAAAACTAACAACGCTATCCGAGCTGTCGTGTTCAATTAGCCTTTCATTGGTAACCACGCGAAAGTAGTCGTGCAAAGTCATTCAAGTCATGCAACCACATGCTACTTGATAGCTTGCACTTGCAGCCACTATAGTCTCTGTAGAATGTAAAAGTTCCAAGTCCTTGTTCACAGTGGTAGCACTTGTGTGCCAAGTTCCTGTCAGCCATATTGGTTCTGAATATGAAGTTGCAAATGCAGTATTAAAAGGTATAAAATGCGGCTGCTAGACTTTTGACAAGAACAAGAAAGTTTGATCATATTACGCCTATACTGGCTCACCTGCACTGGCTTCCTGTGCACTTAAGATGTGACTTTAAGGTTTTACTACTTACGTATAAAATACTACACGGTCTAGCTCCATCCTATCTTGCCGATTGTATTGTACCATATGTCCTGGCAAGAAGTCTGCGTTCAAAGAACTCCGGCTTATTAGTGATTCCCAGAGTCCAAAAAAAGTCTGCGGGCTATAGAGCGTTTTCTATTGGGGCTCCAGTACTATGGAATGCCCTCCCGGTAACAGTTAGAGATGCTACCTCAGTAGAAGCATTTAAGTCCCATCTTAAAACTCATTTGTATACTCTAGCCTTTAAATAGACCCCCCTTTTAGACCAGTTGATCTGCCCTTTCTTTTCTGCTCTGTCCCCCTCTCCTTCGTGGAGGGGGGGCACAGGTTCGGTGGCCACAGATGAAGCGCTGGCTGTCCAATGTCGGGACCCGGGGTAGATCGCTCGCCTGTGCATCGGTTGGGGACGTCTCTGCGCAGCTGACCCGTCTCCGCTCGGGATGGTCTCCTGCTGGCCCCACTATGGACTGGACTCTCACTATTATGTTAGATCCACTAAGGATTGGACTCTCACAATATTATGCTAGATCCACTCGACGTCCATTGCACCAGTCGCCCAGGGGGGGTGTCCCCACATCTGCGGTCCCCTCCAAGGTTTTTCATTGTTCCATTGCATTGAGTTTTTCCTTGCCTTGATATGGGATCTGAGCCGAGGATGTCGTTGTGGCTTGTGCAGCCCTTTGAGACACTCGTGATTTAGGGCTATATAAGTAAACATTGATTGATTGATTGATTGATAAAGGCACTACATAATCCACTTTTTATGTTTGATATAATGAAAACTGTTTTTGTTTTATTGTTGATATATATATATATATATATATATATATATACTGTATATATATATACTGTATATATATATATATATATAAATATATATATATATATATATATATATATATATATATATATATATATATATATATATATATATATATATATATATATATATATATATATATATATATATATATATATATATATATATATGTGTGTGTGTGTGTGTTTTCATCTCAAACATGTTATGATGGCAAAATGAACATTGACTACTATTTTGCATGCAATGAATGCAATGAACTGTATTGCATTCTTAAAATTTAAAACTGTTGTCATTAAGTGGTTTGTCGTTTTTTAATATTGTTTTCGTATTGTTGGCAGGTTGAAAACAGCTCAGCGTATTTGCGTGGAGAAACCACCATTTAAATGGCACCGTATAATAATCATCAAAAACGCACGAGAGACAAGAACTTCGGTTACGCGGTCACACCACACAGCACATACGGCTGTGAGCACACCTGTTTTATTAGCACACACAAATTGGCACTATCAACCACGGACGTATTTCAGCTGTGCGTGTCAGCCTTCCATAATGAAAACAGGCGTTTAGGAAATAAGACATTTAGGCCAAACGCAATAGTTGAGGGCACATCTAAACATGTATAATTAAACCTTAATTAAGCAAAAATATGATTTATTCGATTACTCAATTAATCGATCGGGATATTCGATAGAATACTCGATTACTAAAATATTCGATAGCTGCAGCTCTACTGATAACACAAAGCTGAAAAGCAGGATTTTTTTTTTTTTTTTTTCCCTAAAATCAATGTGTTGGTTTGGAAAGAGACAAATATAATGCATCCTCAGTGTAAAATGGTTGGACACCCCGACCTAATGTGCTGCAACTTGACACAATTGTTGATTGATAGCCTAAAAGTAAGATGGCTTCCTTCACTCGTCATTTTTGCAGTTTTATGCATTTATTCAAGACAGGGTTGTAAAACTCTTTTTCATTGGGAGCCATGTTGCCGTTATGGCTGCCATCAGAGGGCCACTTGTAACAGTAAATATATATGAAAATAAATGTATAATCATCTCATATTACACAATATCCTTTGCAATTTATTATAAAAAAATTTTTACGTAGTTTCAAAAAAATACCTTACACAAACAATGTACGTCAAAAACATATTTACTTTTATTTACTCATTTACAGATGTATTATGCTTTGACCTAAAATACTGGTCAAAATGTTTCAAAAATGTATTGCACTAACAAATCTGTGGATGTTTGCATTTAATCAACAAACATTAAAAAAAAATGTATGTGACACAAAAAGCACACATTTTAAGGTAGTAAAATAAGTGTAAAAAGATGAAAAACAGAATTAAAAACAATAAAATACGTAAAAACAAAATTGTATTGTTTTTTTTAATATTTGTATTGTTATTTAAATATATTGTTAATATTTTACTTGTGGTTTATTCATTACTAATTTGTATCCTTTTTTTATAAATTATATTTCAAGTTAGTGGTACAATAAATACTTATTTTCAAAGTAATTAATAATTGTGTAATCGTGATTAAAATATCAATCAAAATAATCGTGATTATTATTTTTGTCATAATCGTCCAGCCCTATCAGATATTAAAGTTTAAAAGATATGCAATTGCATGCAGTACATGCTTTGTTCTGTCAAAATGGAAAGAACAAATACATCTCGTGCTAAAGATGACGTGCTTTATTGGCACACATTGCTAGGCTTAAAATGATGTGGTGAACCAGGGGCCGTACTTATCAAGCTTCTCAGAATTACTCCTAAGAAGTCTGCTAAGAGTTGACTTAAGAGTAAATAAATTCTTCGCTGAAAGCTGCACTTAAAAGTTAGTTATCAAGCGTCTTACTCAGGACTGAATCTTAAGTGTCACACTCAGAGCTGAATTACGACATTACTATGTGCCGTAAATGGAATTTTAGGTGACGTCATTTCTGTGTCCATAGAAATGACCAATCACGAAAGGGAATCCGTTGTCTAAGAATAAAGAAATATCTTGGAAATATTGAAGTGGACAATGGGAGTGTATATTTTGACAATAAACAACAAAATAATACAAAACAAACTAGTCCCCGCCGGCACTCACGCTACCGCTCCCTCTCTTCTATCGCCCACACACTCACTGACGTCACTCACCTCACGGCCACACACATACGCTACTGTCATAACATTTTCTCTCCAATTCATTAATTAGGCAACTAATTTGAAACTGGTGTGGGTGGCTCTATATATACTAGCCCACTGCAGCCACATGCAGAAATCAACATGGAATCGAAAAGTATTAAATCTGTGACAAATATAATACCCGCTCTGTCTAAACGATACCGTTTGATCAGCTGCTCGTCATCAAACAAATCCAGAACATCGTTCCGCTCCCTGAACGTTCGCGCACGTCTCTCTCGCCTCAGTGCCATCCCCTGCTGGCAACTCCTAACCACTTAAGACACCTCCGAAGGTCTCTTAAATATCGTGGAGAGTAGGAGTGATTCTTAGACTTAAGAACGTTGATAAAAAGCTTTTATTCTTAAGTTTGAGAGTAGGACTAAATTTCGCAAATTCTCAAGACTTAAGTGTAAAATGGCACTCTAAGAAGCTTGATAAGTACGGCCCCAGATTTAGCCCACGGGACGTGAGTCTGACACTTGTGATATCAAATCTAAAAATAGCAAATTAAAAGGCAATCGCAATTATGGGGTAGAAAAAACATTGTGCAGCTTTAGCGGCTCTACATTGTGTTTTCTTCAAGCTCTACTCCTTTTCGGACATGTTGTAATGAAACAACTAGAAATACGTGATGCATTAGATTGTATCGTATGCATTAGGGCTGCAACTAACAACTAATTTGATAATCGATTAATCTGTCGATTATTACTTTGATTGATCGATTAATAATCGGATAAAAGGGACAAACTACATTTCTATCCTTTACAGTATTTTATTGGGGAAAAAACAGCATACTGGCACCATACTTGTTTTGATTATTGTTTCTCAGCTGTTTGTAAATGCTGCAGTTTATAAATAAAGGTTTATTAAAACATTTTAAAAAAGTAGCCTCTGCGCATGCGCATAGCATAGATCCAACGAATTGATGACTAATTTAATCGCCAACTATTTTTATAATCGATTTTAATCGATTTAATCGATTAGTTGTTGCAGCCCTAGTATGCATGTTCGAAAGTAACTGAAACAGAGGGACAAGCAGTAGAAAATGGATGGATGGATGAAGAGGGGCGCGAGTGTGCTGACCACTGAGCCAAAAGGCAGAACACTCTGGAAGTTGTCATGGAGTAAGGTTTACCAACGTACACCTGGTGCAGCCACACGGGCTGGCCCCCATTACACAGCCTTAGTTCCTGCCACCTCTCCTTGTCCTTTCTTTGCTGTGTGAGGCAGCAGAGACCATTGCTTCAAATGGCCACAGAAACATCACATATATTTATCATTTTTATAAGGCATTTTTATGAGGCTAAAATGCATCCTTTCTGCCTAGCAACAGGTGGCCACACCAATATATGACTTGATCCTGCTTGCTAACTGAAAATTAAATTTCGGCTGTGAACTTTTACAAGGAATCACTTCTGCTGGAAATAGAGAGAAAAAAGCACATCCAGCAAATCCTTTTATTTCTGACATTTAAAAGTGACTGCTGAATGCTACCATGGCTGGTGTTTAGCCAGCTATCGCCAAGGCAACCAATCCTCAGACGGGCACCTCTGCGTGGCGTCGGTCCTTTATTGGTCCAATAAAGCCTGAACACAACATCCCTGCTTATACGACTAAATGAAGATATGCCAGGGTGGACGTTTGTGTGAGGTAGACATGATGCATGCATGTCATAAACACTACTTCATCATACCACAAACGCATGGCTTCGCTCACCAGCAATTTCCCCACGTGCCGTCTATCTCACGCCATCCCCACTGTCTTACCAAAAAGCATTTCCCCCCCCTTAAGCCTGCGTGTCCACACGGATGTGCTGACACAAGGACATTATTCCTCGCATCTAAAGCTTGGGGGTCAGTACCGGGGGCGTCCACATATACAGGTGACTCGCACACAAGGAAAATACAAAAATCGAAGACGCCGCTTTCGCCACTCAAAACACTCGCTAATGGTCGCCCTTCTCTTCATAGCTCCCTCTTGGCATAAAGGTGAAGGGCACTGAAATGTGGGAGGAAAAGAGAAAAGGGGCGCTAATGGTCATGTTTTTCCAATTGGCTTGATTTATGGCGCGCTGCCGCCATTATTTCACCGTTTACCAGACGGCCTGCTCAACCCTGCTGGAGGTGTGGGGGAGTAAATGTAAAAAAATAAAAAAAATAAACAAATAAAAAAGCCACAGGGACATGATAGGGGACGAAGGGAAGATTGCCTTAAAATATACGACTGGAATTTCCAAGGTCCGACTTCGAATGTGAAGAAAAAACATGGCTGTCGACCTCCATGAGTGCCTGGACTAGCATTAGAGCTACATTATAGCACATTATGCTAACTGGCCGACAAAAATACTGTGTTTTTCAGACTATAAGGCGCACTTAAAGGCCTACTGAAACCCACTACTACCGACCACGCAGTCTGATAGTTTATATATCAATGATGAAATCTTAACATTGCAACACATGCCAATACGGCCGGGTTAACTTATAAAGTGCAATTTTAAATTTCCCGCCACACTTCCGGTTGAAAACGTCTAGCTATGATGACGTATGCGCGTGACGTTAATGGTTGATACGGAAGTATTCGGACCCATTGAATCCAATACAAAAAAGCTCTGTTTTCATTTCATAATTCCACAGTATTCTGGACATCTGTGTTTGTGAATCTTTTGCAATTTGTTTAATGAACAATGGAGACTGCTAAGAAGAAAGTTGTAGGTGGGATCGGTGTATTAGCGGCTGGCTGTAGCAACACAACAAGGAGGACTTACTTGGATAGCAGACGCGCTAGCCAACGCTAGCCGCCAACCGCATCTGTGATCGGGTGAAGTCCTTCGTCGCGCCGTCGATCGCTGGTACGCAGGTGAGCACGGGTGTTGATGAGCAGATGAGGGCTGGCTGGCGTAGGCGGAGCGCTAATGTTTTATCATAGCTCTGTGAGGTCCGGTTGCTAAGTTGCTAAGTTAGCTTCAGCGTCGTTAGCAACAGCATTGTTAAGCTTTGCCAGGCTGAGAATTATTAACCGTGTAGTTACATGTACTTAATAGGCTTAATAGTATTGTTGATCTTCTGTCTATCCTTCCAGTCAGGGATTTATTTATTTTGTTTCTATCTGCATTTGAGCCAGATGCTATCACGTTAGCTCAGTAGCTAAAGAGCTTTGCCGATGTATTGTCGTGGAGATAAAAGTCACTGTGAATGTCCATTTCGCTTTCTCGACTCTCATTTTCAAGAGGATATAGTATCTGAGGTGGTTTAAAATACAAATCCGTGAGCCACAATAGAAAAAGGAGAGAGTGTGGAATCCAATGAGCCAGCTTGTACCTAAGTTACGGTCAGAGCGAAAAAAGATATGTTTGCACTGCATTCTAGTCCGTCACTCTAACGTTCCTCATCCACGAATCTTTCATCCTCGCTCAAATTAATGGGGTAATCGTCGCTTTCATGACATGAATGTTTGTGCCACGGCTTAATAACTGTTTAATAAATACACTTTTGGTCAATTGACTTAGTTGTGATTTCCCTCTCTGCATGAAAGTTTAAAATGAGCATATATTAATGCAGTATGAAGAAGAATGTTTTAATGTAGACACATAGAATCATCATACTGGTGAGATTATATGCATCAAGTGTTCATTCAAGGCTAAGGAAAAATATCGAGATATATATCGTGTATCGTGACATGGCCTAAAAATACTGAGATTTTTAAAAAAGGCCATATCGCCCAGCCCTAAGCTATTGTGTGCTTAACTGTTGTGGAGCTGCTCACTCTTAGTAGCCTAGCCTACCATGTTTACCCTTTGTAAAATACTTGACTAAAATACAAGAAGAGACCAATCCTGTGTGTTTATTGGAGGATATTTAGATGTTAACTGGCAGTCCAGCTTTGCACAAGTAAATGCTCTGCAGGACTGCTCGTATCAGAGATTTTAGAAGCCAGTCAATGTAAACCAAATATAAGTATGTGTAAAATTACTTTGAATTTTATTGTATTTTTATTCATTCCTTGTCTATTTGTAACTATGCAAATCTTGTACAATTTATTGTATTCTATATTCCACTTACGTTGTTATATTCAGTATTTTTTTTTTTCATAGAATTAACATTGTTTTTTCTTTTCTAGTGCTTCTAAGAGTGTTCTTATAATTATTATTCTTGTAATTGAGCTACTGTGATCAAGCAATTTCCCTAGTGGATCATTAAAGTTTCTCTAACTATATCATTTTGTTTAATATTATTCTAAAAAGAAGCTCTCCCCTTCTGCAGTTAATTAAACAGTAATGAACAGTTTCCCCTTATTTTGCAAAATGTACTTTGAAACCATCGCCTAATAGTAAAATGTGTCCCTAGAGCTAGTTTATGAGCACAAGATGTGTGAACAATCGTATTATTTCCCTCACTTGTTTGTTCCCTAAACGTTCGCTTTGGAAGTTGCGGCTTTTCATGAAGTCACGGAGTAGCACCTATCTACAGTACAGGCCAAAAGTTTGGACACACCTTCTCATTTCAATGTGTTTCCTTTATTTTCATGACAATTTACATTGTAGATTGTCACTGAAGGCATCACAACTATGACACCTGTGAAGTGAAAACTCTTTCAGGTGACTATCTCTTGAAGCTCATCGAGAGAATGCCAAGAGTGTGCAAAACAGTAATCATAGCGAAGGGTGTTTTTCTATTTTGAAGAAACTAGAAAATAAAACGTGTTTTCAGTTATTTCACCTTTTTTTGTTAAGTACATAACTCCACATGTGTTAATTCATAGTTTTGATGCCTTCAGTGATAATCTACAATGTAAATAGTCAATCTGACATCACATGGACAAAGATAAGCCCTTCTGGAGGAAAGTTCTGTGGTCAAATGAAACAGAAATGTAGCTGTTTGGCCACAATACCCAGCAATATATTTGGAGGACAAAATATGAAGCCTTTAATCCCAGGATCACCATCCCTACCGTCAAGCATGGTGGTGGCAGTATTATGCTCTGGGCCTGTTTTGCTGCCAATGGAACTGGTGCTTTACAGAGAGTAAATGGGACAATGAAAAAGGAGGATTACCTCCGAATTCTTCAGGACAACCTAAAATCATCAGCCCGGAGGTTGGGTCTTGGACGCAGTTGGGTGTTCCAACAGGACAATGACCCCAAACACACGTCAAAAGTGGTAAAGGAATGGCTAAATCAGGCTAGAATTAAGGTTTTAGAATGGCCTTCCCAAAGTCCTGACTTAAACGTGTGGACTATGCTGAAGAAACAAGTCCATGTCAGAAAACCAACACATTTAGCTGAACTGCACCAATTTTGTCAAGAGGAGTGGTCAAAAATTCTATTCATTTTTTTTAATGTTTTCTGCTGGTGGTGTGCCTCCGGAGTTTTTCAATGAAAAAAATGTGCCTCGGCTCAAAACAGGTTGGAAAAACACTGTTTTACGCTGTGTGTTCAACTATCCATCATTCAGCTACAGAAAAGTTAATAGGCTTTTTCTTAAGCTAACACAATGCTGCTGTTGAAAAGTGACTGTAATGTTAGGTCCTTAACGTCGGACTTTGCAGCCAGCAAGAGGGAAGAAGGACTACAGTAAGTGGGAGAGAGATAAGGTGACACCAGGGAGAGCGTGAGCTAGCGGCAGCCTTAATGACGCTAAAGGCTATAACAACGAGGGGCGCTAAGTTCTCTATTAACTCAACACTCTCTCATGCGTGCGATGCCGTGCCGTAACAGTCCAATTTAGCTGGTTACACTCGGATGCTTCCCGACTGGAGACTACCATCCACACAAAGGTGTGTGACTAAAGGGAGTGATGGGGTTTGGGAGAATTGTGGCAGTACGATGGGAGGCTTGGGATACCGGAGAGAGTAAAAAAAAATCCCCCCAAAAACGGTTAATTCAACTGGAGAGGAGCAGAGTCTCCAAAGGGAAAAGGGATAGTATCAGTTCAGAAGCGTCAGCGGGGACGGGTATCGAGATTTCAATACGGACCCAAAAGGAAGGGTGGGCGCTGCATTATCACACAGCAAAACACTTATTACTGTGGACAGCCCCTGAGAAGGAGGGAGGGGGGACAAAGATAAATAAGAGAGTTTGGGCGACGGTAATGCGTCGTAGATGACACAACAATCGGGTGGCAGGAAGTGCTTGTGCTGAATGGCTCATTTTAATTGGCCTGTGCAATCAGAGTGTGCAACGAGGAAGATAATGACAATGAAGCAGGACAAAACGACGACTAAACCCCCGCATCACCACCACGCCACCCCCACCCCTTCAGCATCAAGCCTAAAAGGCTTAAAATGAGTCAGCGCCATTTTCAGGATTCAACGACGGCAATCGGATGTCACAAAGTTAATAGATACAAACTTTAGCTGCTTGTAAAGAGCAGTATTAAAGCAGCTGTTAACCTACAACAGTCCACGGTCTGATTGCAGATTTTTCTTTTTTTTTTAAGCATACTCTACATGTTTTTTGCCCTAATTCGGTGTTACATTAAGTCTTATTTAAGTCGTAAGTAGAGATGTCCGATAATATCGGCATGCGTTAAAATGTAATATCGGAAATTTTCGGTATCGTTTTTTTTATTATCAGTATCGTTTTGTTTTTTTGTAGTTTTTTTTTTAATTAAATCAACATAAAAAACACAAGATACACTTACAATTAGTGCACCAACCCAAAAAACCTCCCTCCCCCATTTACACTCATTCACACAAAAGGGTTGTTTCTTTCTGTTATTAATATTCTGCTTCCTACATTATATATCAATATATATCAATACAGTCTGCAAGGGATACAGTCCGTAAGCACACATGATTGTGGGTGCTGCTGGTCCACTAATAATACTAACCTTTAACAGTTAATTTTACAAATTTTCATTAATTACTAGTTTCTATGTAACTGTTTTTATATTGTTTTACTTTCTTTTTTATTCAAGAAAATGTTTTTAATTTATTTATCTTATTTTATTTGATTCATTTTTTTTAAAAGTACCTTATCTTCACCATACCTGGTTGTCCAAATTAGGCATAATAATGTGTTAATTCCACGACTGTATATATCGGTTGATATCGGTATCGGTTGATATCGGTATCGGTAATTAAAGAGTTGGACAATATCGGCATATCGGATATCGGCAAAAAGCCATTATCGGACATCCCTAGTCGTAAGTGTTACAGTTTGGGATGACCAATCGATTATATTGATTAATTCGATTTAAAAAAAAATCGGATTAATAGTCTGTTGCTTCGTTTTATTGTTTGACGAGTCTAAAACAAAAATGTATTAAATCTGGACCACATTTAGTGCCGGGAACTTTAAAAACACGGACATAGTTTCTGCACGGCCGCTGCAATAGTGCACACATGAGGGCGGTGGTGTGTGGGTGCTGTGATCTGTGTGGCTGCAAACAGCGAAATATTTCAATTTTTGCACTTTTATTAATGCATACAGTACAGGACACACCTTCTCATTCAATGTGTTTTCTTTATTTTCATGACTAATTACATTGTAGATTGTCACTGAAGGCATCAACACTATGAATGAACACATGTGGAGTTATGTAATTAACAAAAAAAGGTGAAAAACTGATAACATGTTTTGTATTCTAGTTTCTTCAAAATAGCCACCCTTTGCTCTGATTACTGCTTGATTGATTGATTGATTGAGACTTTTATTAGTAGATTGCACAGTGCAGTACATATTCCGTACAATTGACCACTAAATGGTAACACCCGAATAAGTTTTTCAACTTGTTTAAGTCGGGGTCCACGTTAATCAATTCATGGCTTTGCACACTCTTGGCATTCTCTCGATGAGCTTCAAGAGGTAGTCACCTGAAATGGTTTTCACTTCACAGGTGTCATAGTGTTAAAGCCTTCAGTGATAATCTACAATGTAAATAGTCATGAAAAAAAAAAAAAAACACATTGAATGAGAAGGTGTGTCCAAACTTTTGTTAAAGATACAATTGTAATGTTAATGAGCATTTATTAGAAAAATCGTTATTTTAACAGTTTTCCCTGAAATAGGCATCGACGCTATAAAGGGTGTTATATCTGATTACTCAATTAGTCGAACAAATTAATCGATAGATTAGTATATTACTAAGATAATCAATACCTGCAGCCCTAATTATAGGGGCTAAAATATCTAATTTTGTTTTATCATGTTGTGTCAATCAAATATATTCACTAATCAGGACTTCTGTTTCAAAGGTTAAGGGTGACAACACTCACAGATGGACTTCATCTTCAACCCCTGCCCTAATCAATAACATCTCCTCATTTTAGTTCAGTTTATTTTGAACATGCATACGATCAGTGTTGGGACTAACGCGTTACAAAGTAACGCGTTACTGTAACACCGTTAGTTTCGGCGGTAACTAGTAATCTAACGCGTTATTTTTTATATTCAGTAACTCAGTTACCGTTACTACATGATGCGTTACTGCGTTATTTTACGTTACTTTTTATGTAGTATAAAGTGTGTTTTATCAGAGCGCTGCAGTGTCATCGTTCTGATTCTTCTTGTGTCACAAACCGGAGAAGAGAGACCTGCACTTTGTGTGTGTGTCTGGGTGTGTTTGTGAGTTTGGGGAGGGAGAAGAGGGGGGGGGGGGATTGGCGTGTCTGATCATGGCGGAGCCAGAATAAATGATAAATGATAAATGGGTTATACTTGTATAGCGCTTTTCTACCTTCAAGGTACTCAAAGCGCTTTGACAGTATTTCCACATTCATCCATTCACACACACATTCACACACTGATGGAGGGAGCTGCCATGCAAGGCGCTAACCAGCAGCCATCAGGAGCAAGGGTGAAGTGTCTTGCCCAAGGACACAACGGACGTGACTAGGATGGTAGAAGTCGAGTTTGTTAACATGGAGATATTTTCACTACTTTTCTTTTGTCGAGCACAAAAAAAATAACATTTTAGTTAGATGTAAATTGTGCTTTGGATCAAAGATCCTATCTACTGCCCAAAACAGCAATTAAAATCTGCTGAAACAAGCTCCATAAGCAACATGCTTCGACGAAGCTAGTAAAGAGAGACAGAGACTCCAATGCCACTTCACCTCCACCACCACCACTTAAGGATTAACTCTGCCTCTGCTCATCATTCAGCACTGAAGGTACACACTCTGTCAATAAATGTTCCCTCTAATTTTTCATGTGTGTGAGCAAACGCAAAAACTCCCTGAGCATTCAGTGGAGCCCATGTGAGCAACATCAGACGTGCACACTGTGGCTACATCAGCAGCACACCTGTCCCAAACCTGACTAAATAACAAGTTCCATCTCCATCCATCCATCCATTTTCTACCGCTTGTCCCTTTTGGGGTCGCTGGAGCCTATCTCAGCTGCATTCGGGCGGAAGGCGGGGTACACCCTGGACAAGTCCCCACCTCATCACAGGGCCAACACAGATAGACAGACAACATTCTCTTATTATTATAATCAAATGACAGCAGTCATTTCCATGAGGGTATTTTCTAATATAAGTGTTTAGGCCCACTTACAATGACAATAACAACAAATATTGTTTTTCAAGAACTGTGTAATTGTATAGTTTGTCTGGGTGGAGGTCCTGCTTTGGAAATAATTTGTACCCCTTTCAGATATTGCATTTAGTTCCCATTAAAACATTCACATGTTGCACAATGAGATGTAAGCAGGGGATCATGTGTACATGTACATTCCTGCAACTTCCTGTTTGTAAAAAATATATTTTTATTAGTATTTATTTAATATACTAACAGCATTTCATGATTATTATTTATAAATTAAGATTCCTAATAAATGACACTAGAATAAGCACACATTTGATTGGTAAATCATAGAGTAACGACCTGGAATGACACTTTATGTGTGGTGTTGGAGTTGTCCGACTTTTTGTGTGGCTGTAAACGCATCACTGGCTAAGTGCCATATGTGCATGTGTTGGCGCAAGTGAGAAAGAGCGAGCGGCTGCTGTTGATATAACAAAGTTGCTTTTGGTCTGGTTTGTACTGCATAAAATGACCACTTTTGTTGGATATAATTTTTTTTGCTAATGTTTTGGTGATGTGTTTATGGCCGACAATAAATAGTTTTGCTCAGCAAAGTGATGGATGGAATTCATGTCCTCAAAGCGTCTCGACAGACGTTACAATATCTGAACAAGGATGACGAAAAGTGTTTTCTCTGTCGTGTCCGTGTTGTGTCCAAAATTGTTATGTACTTATTTTTTTATTTGATTTTGTGCCTGGCATAGATTTGCCGTGCGCAGAGGACGCTTGAGCAGTGCGCAATTGCACAGGCGCGCACCTTAGAGGGAACATTGCTGTCAATTCTCTTATATACTCTTTCATTCTAGACTTCTACAGTGTTTGATTATCACATCACTCTAAATGTATAGACTATAAAGTTTACAAACATAAAGAGGGATCCTAGTGGGCCAGGGCAGTCTTTCCTTATCTCTAAACTAAAACTGGGGAAATGTGTAGTGTTCTGGGCTTCAGACATGATTTTGTGTCAGAATTCCTTGAGGAAAAAATGCCTGGTTAGGCTTTATGTATAGTGTGTGCCTTTCTTGCTTTACAGCTATGCTGTTATTATGCTGTTTGTTACTTATGTATGTTATGTTGCAGCTATTTAAAATAGATTTGTCAATTTGTTCTGGCCAGAAACAAATTGGCCTTTGTAACATATCTTTGTCTTTGTGTGTTGTATGTAGACCACATTGCTTAGCAGAGTTCAGTGATGCAAATGCATGTCAAGTTGATCAACAGATTGTATTATTCTCCAGTGCAATAACAGTACTGAAATGAAGGCTAAAAGGGCATTAATGGGAGCTTTAAAAAAAAAAAAAGAAGACGCATTACTTTTTGGTGTAAGTAACTGAGTTAGTAACTGAGTTACTTTTGAAATGAAGTAACTAGTTACTGGTTTTCAGTAACTAACCCAACACTGCATACGATACAGTGGGGGGGAATTATAGCGTCCCGGAAGAGTTAGTGCTGCAAGCTGTCTACCCAAAGTGGAGGTGACCTCTTTTGATGCCCTTCATCTTCGACATAGATAATATAGATCGATGTGGAATGACAACAGGGAACAGATTAACGCCACAGAAGGTTACCAACAAAGCTAATGAATGTACGTTGACCAAGTTTTTGCAGCACATCAAATCCCAGTTCTAATTTAGAGGAACTACCCAAGATGTCACAAAGTATTCGCAGGTAGTGGCCATGTTGTAGTGGCCGGGTGATGGCCAGAGCAATGACGCTTGCAGGATTCTCTGGGCTAACAGTGAGTACTGTAATCTACATAGAACACAGTCAAGGCTACTAAATTGGGTGAAACGAGCGATGAGGTGGCGACTTGTCCAGGGCGTACCCTGCCTTCCGCCCGAGTACAGCTGGGATAGGCTCCAGCACCGCCCGCGACCCCAAAAGGGACGAGCGGTAGAAAATGGATGGATGGATGGCGTGTAAAAGGGACTGTATATATACAGTACAGCCGAAAAGTTTGGGCACACAATGCGTTTTCTTTAGTTTCATGACTATTTACATTGTAGATTGTCACTGAAGGCATCACAACTATGAATGAACACATGTGGAGTTATGTACTTAACAAAAAAGGTGAAATAACTGAAAAAATATTTTATATTCTAGTTTCTTCAAAATAGCCACCCTTTGCTCTGATTACTGCTTTGCACACTCTTGGCATTCTCTCGATGAGCTCCAAGAGGTAATCCCCTGAAATGTTTTTCACTTCACAGGTGTGCTTCAAGCTCATCGAGAGAATGCCAAGAGTGTGCAAAGCAGTAGTCAGAGCAGTTATTTCACCTTTTTTTGTCAAGTACATAACTCCACATGTTTTCATCCATAGTTTTGATGCCTTCAGTGACAATCTACAATGTAAATAATCATGAAAATA